>NW_019263651.1:11199-14738 GCF_002742605.1 Olea europaea var. sylvestris | reverse complement strand
TCAAAAGAACGAGCACTTCTATATTTGGAACCCTCGGATAGTCGCCGTACGAAGAATTGAGCGTAACTTTTGCAAGAGGTGTCTGTTTTGGCAATAAGTAATTTTTGGAAATGTAGCGACCCTTTTGGATTGAATTCACTACTTCGTCGTGACGTCTGATGGATTTCGGCCATTTTTCCATAGAACGAGCACTTCTATATTTGGAACGCTCGGATAGTCGGCGTACGAAGAATTGAGCATAACATTTGCACACGGTGTCCGTTTTGGGCCCATAAATACTTTTTGGAAATGTAGCGACCCTTTTGGATTGAACTCACAACTTCGTCGTGACGTCTGAGTGATTTCGGCCATTTTTCGAAAGAACTAGCACTTCTATATTTGGAACGCTCGGATAGTCAGCGTACGAAGAATCGAGCGTAAATTTTGCACACGGTGTCCGTTTTGGGCCCATAAGTACTTTTTGGAAATGTAGCGACCCTTTTGGATTGAACTCACCACTTCGTCGTTACGTCTGAGGGATTTCGGCCATTTTTTGAAAGAATGAGCAGTTTTATGTTTGGAAGGCTTGGATCGTCGGCGTACGAAGAATTGAGTGTAACTTTTGCACACGGTGTCCGTTTTGGGCCCATAAGTACTTTTTGGAAATCTAGCGACCCTTTTGGATTGAACTCACGACTTCGTCTTGACGTATGATGGATTTCGGCCATTTTTCGAAAGAATGAGCAATTTTATGTTTGGTAGGCTTGGATTGTCGGCATACGAAGAATTGCGCGTACCTTTTGCACACGATGTCCGTTTTGGCCCCATAAGTACTTTTTGGAAACGTAGCGACCCTTTTGGATTGAACTCACAACTTCGCCGTGACGTCTGAGGGAATTCGGCCATTTTTCGATAGAATGAGCACTTCTATATTTGGAACCCTAGGATAGTCGGCGTACGAAGAATTGAGCGTAACTTTTGCACACGGTGTCCGTTTTGGGCCCATAAGTACTTTTTGGAAATCTAGCGACCCTTTTCGATTGAACTCACGACTTCGTCGCGACATATGACGGATTTTGGCCATTTTTCGAAAGAATGAGCAATTTTATGTTTGGAAGGCTTGGATAGTCGGCGTACGAAGAATTGAGCGTAACTTTTGTACACGGTGTCCGTTTTGGGCCCATAAGTACTTCTTGGAAATCTAGCGACCCTTTTGGATTGAACTCACGACTTCGTCGTGACGTATGATGGATTTTGGCCTTTGTTCGAAAGAATGAGCAATTTTATGTTTGGAAGGCTTGGATAGTCGGCGTACGAAGAATTGAGCGTACCTTTTGCACACGATGTCCGTTTTGGCCCCATAAGTACTTTTTGGAAATGTAGCGACCCTTTTGGATTGAACTCACTACTTCGTCGTGACGTCTGAGGAATTTCGACCATTTTTCAAAAGAACGAGCACTTCTATATTTGGAACCCTCGGATAGTCGCCGTACGAAGAATTGAGCGTAACTTTTGCAAGAGGTGTCCGTTCTGGGCCCATAAGTACTTTTCGGAAATGTAGCGACCCTTTTGGATTGAACTCACTACTTCGTCGTGACGTCTGAGGAATTTCGACCATTTTTCAAAAGAACGAGCACTTCTATATTTGGAACCCTCGGATAGTCGCCGTACGAAGAATTGAGCGTAACTTTTGCAAGAGGTGTCCGTTCTGGGCCCATAAGTACTTTTCGGAAATGTAGCGACCCTTTTGGATTGAACTCACTACTTCGTCGTGACGTCTGAGGAATTTCGACCATTTTTCAAAAGAACGAGCACTTCTATATTTGGAACCCTCGGATAGTCGCCGTACGAAGAATTGAGCGTAACTTTTGCAAGAGGTGTCCGTTCTGGGCCCATAAGTACTTTTCGGAAATGTAGCGACCCTTTTGGATTGAACTCACTACTTCGTCGTGACGTCTGAGGAATTTCGACCATTTTTCAAAAGAACGAGCACTTCTATATTTGGAACCCTCGGATAGTCGCCGTACGAAGAATTGAGCGTAACTTTTGCAAGAGGTGTCCGTTCTGGGCCCATAAGTACTTTTCGGAAATGTAGCGACCCTTTTGGATTGAACTCACTACTTCGTCGTGACGTCTGAGGAATTTCGACCATTTTTCAAAAGAACGAGCACTTCTATATTTGGAACCCTCGGATAGTCGCCGTACGAAGAATTGAGCGTAACTTTTGCAAGAGGTGTCCGTTCTGGGCCCATAAGTACTTTTCGGAAATGTAGCGACCCTTTTGGATTGAACTCACTACTTCGTCGTGACGTCTGAGGAATTTCGACCATTTTTCAAAAGAACGAGCACTTCTATATTTGGAACCCTCGGATAGTCGCCGTACGAAGAATTGAGCGTAACTTTTGCAAGAGGTGTCCGTTCTGGGCCCATAAGTACTTTTCGGAAATGTAGCGACCCTTTTGGATTGAACTCACTACTTCGTCGTGACGTCTGAGGAATTTCGACCATTTTTCAAAAGAACGAGCACTTCTATATTTGGAACCCTCGGATAGTCGCCGTACGAAGAATTGAGCGTAACTTTTGCAAGAGGTGTCCGTTCTGGGCCCATAAGTACTTTTCGGAAATGTAGCGACCCTTTTGGATTGAACTCACTACTTCGTCGTGACGTCTGAGGAATTTCGACCATTTTTCAAAAGAACGAGCACTTCTATATTTGGAACCCTCGGATAGTCGCCGTACGAAGAATTGAGCGTAACTTTTGCAAGAGGTGTCCGTTTTGGCAATAAGTAATTTTTGGAAATGTAGCGACCCTTTTGGATTGAATTCACTACTTCGTCGTGACGTCTGATGGATTTCGGCCTTTTTTCCATAGAACGAGCACTTCTATATTTGGAATGCTCGGATAGTCGGCGTACGAAGAATTGAGCATAACTTTTGCACACGGTGTCCGTTTTGGGCCCATAAATACTTTTTGGAAATGTAGCGACCCTTTTGGATTGAACTCACAACTTCGTCGTGACGTCTGAGGGATTTCGGCCATTTTTCGAAAGAACTAGCACTACTATATTTGGAACGCTCGGATAGTCGGTGTACGAAGAATCGAGCGTAACTTTTGCACACGGTGTCCGTTTTGGGCCCATAAGTACTTTTCGGAAATGTAGCGACCCTTTTGGATTGAACTCACAACTTCGTCGTGACGTCTGAGGGATTTCGGCCATTTTTCGAAAGAACTAGCACTACTATATTTGGAACGCTCGGATAGTCGGCGTACGAAGCATCGAGCGTAACTTTTGCACACGGTGTCCGTTTTGGGCCCATAAGAACTTTTTGGAAATCTAGCGACCCTTTTGGATTGAACTCACGACTTCGTCATGACGTATGACGGATTTCGGCCATTTTTCGAAAGAATGAGCAATTTTATGTTTGGTACGCTTGGATTGTCGGCATACAAAGAATTGCGCGTACCTTTTGCACACGATGTCCGTTTTGGCCCCATAAGTACTTTTTGGAAATGTAGCGACCCTTTTGGATTGAACTCACAACTTCGTCGTGACGTCTGA
>NW_019263651.1:0-10750 GCF_002742605.1 Olea europaea var. sylvestris | reverse complement strand
TTTTGGATTGAACTCACTACTTCGTCGTGACGTATGAGGGATTTTGGCCATTTTTGGAAAGATTGAGCAGTTTTGTGTTTGGAAGGCTTGGATAGTCAGCGTACGAAGAATTGAGCGTAACTTTTGCACACGGTGTCCATTTTGGGCCCATAAGTACTTTTTGGAAATGTAGCGACCCTTTTGGATTGAACTCACAACTTCGTCGTGACGTCTGAGGGATTTCGGCCATTTTTCGAAAGAACGAGCACTTCCATATTTGGAAGGCTCGGATAGTCGGCGTACGAGGAATTGATTGTAACTTTTGCAAGGGGTGTCCATTTCGGGCCCATCAGTACTTTTTGGAAATGTAGCGGCCCTTTTGGATTGAACTCACTACTTCGTCGTGACGTCTGAGGGATTTCGGCCATTTTTCGAAAGAATGAGCGCTTGCATATTTGGAATGCTTGGATAGTCGGCATACGAAGAATTGAGCGTAACTTTTGCACACGGGGGTCCGTTTCGGGCCCATAAGTACTTTTTGGAAATGTTGCGACCCTTTTGGATTGAACTCACCACTTCGTCGTGACGTCTGAGGGATTTCGGCCATTTTTCGAAAGAATGAGCGCTTGCATATTTGGAATGCTTGGATAGTCGGCATACGAAGAATTGAGCGTAACTTTTGCACACGGGGGTCCGTTTCGGGCCCATAAGTACTTTTTGGAAATGTTGCGACCCTTTTGGATTGAACTCACCACTTCGTCGTGACGTCTGAGGGATTTCGGCCATTTTTCGAAAGAACGAGCACTTCTATATTTGGAACGCTCGGATAGTCGGCGTACGAAGAATTGAGCGTAACTTTTGCACACGGTGTCTATTTTGGGCCCATAAGTACTTTTTGGAAATGTTGCGACCCTTTTGGATTGAACTCACCACTTCGTCGTGACGTCTGAGGGATTTCTGCCATTTTTCGAAAGAACTAGCACTTCTATATTTGGAACGCTCGGATAGTCGGCGTACGAAGAATTGAGCGTCACTTTTGCCCACGGTGTCCGTTTCGGGCCCATAAGTAGTTTTTGGAAATGTAGCGACCCTTTTGGATTGAACTCACAACTTCGTCGTGACGTCTGAGGAATTTCGACCATTTTTCGAAAGAACGAGCACTTCTATATTTGGAACGCTCGGATAGTCGCCGTACGAAGAATTGAGCGTAACTTTTGCAAGAGGTGTCCGTTTCGGCCATAAGTACTTTTTGGAAATGTAGCGACCCTTTTGGATTGAATTCACTACTTCGTCGTGACGTCTGAGGGATTTCGGCCATTTTTCGAAAGAACGTGCACTTCTATATTTGGAACGTTCGGATAGTCGGTGTACAAAGAATTGAGCGTAACTTTTGCACACGGTGTCCGTTTTGGGCCCATAAGTACTTTTTGGAAATGTTGCGACCCTTTTGGATTGAACTCACCATTTCGTCGTGACGTCTGACTGATTTCGGCCATTTTTCGATAGAACGAGCACTTCTATATTTGGAACGCTCGGATAGTCGGCGTACGAAGAATTGAGCGTAACTTTTGCAAGAGGTGTCCATTTCGGGCCTATAAGTACTTTTTGGAAATGTAGCGACCCTTTTGGATTGAACTCACCACTTCGTCATGACGTATGAGGGATTTTGGCCATTTTTGAAAAGAATGAGCAGTTTTATGTTTGGAAGGCTTGGAACGTCGGCGTACGAAGAATTGAGCGTAACTTTTGCACACGGTGTCCGTTTTGGGCCCATAAGTACTTTTTTGAAATCTAGCGACCCTTTTGGATTGAACTCAGGACTTCGTCGTGACGTATGACGGATTTTAGCCATTTTTCGAAAGAATGAGCAATTTTATGTTTGGAAGGCTTGGATAGTCGGCGTACGAAGAATTGAGCGTACCTTTTGCACACGATGTCCGTTTCGGCCCCATAAGTACTTTTTGGAAATGTAGCGACCCTTTTGGATTGAACTCACCACTTCGTCGTGACGTCTGAGAGATTTCGGCCATTTTTTGAAAGAATGTGCAGTTTTATGTTTGGAACGCTTGGATAGTCGGCGTACAAAGAATTGAGCGTAACTTTTGCACACGATGTCCGTTTTGGGCCCATAAGTACTTTTTGGAAATGTAGCGACCCTTTTGGATTGAATTCACTACTTCGTCATGACGTTTGAGGGATTTCGGCCATTTTTCGAAAGAACGAGCCCTTCTATATTTGGAACGCTCGGATAGTCGGCGTACGAAGAATTGAGCGTAACTTTTGCAAGAGGTGTCCATTTCGGGCCCATAAGTACCTTTTGGAAATGTAGCGACACTTTTGGATTGAACTCACTGCTTCGTCATGATGTCGGAGGGATTTCGACAATTTTTCGAAAGAACGAGCACTTCTATATTTGGAACGCTCGGATAGTCGGCGTACAAAGAATTGAGCGTAACTTTTGCACACTGTGTCTGTTTTGGGCCCATAAGTACTTTTTGGAAATGTAGCGACCGTTTTGGATTGAACTCACTACTTCGTCGTGACGTCTAAGGGATTTTGGCCATTTTTGGAAAGAATGTGCACTTTTATGTTTGGAAGGCTTGGATAGTCGGCGTACGAAGAATTGAGCGTAACTTTTGTACACGGTGTCCGTTTTGGGCCCATAAGCACTTTTTGGACATGTAGCGACCCTTTTGGATTGAACTCACTTCTTCGTCGTGACGTCTGAGTGATTTCGGCCATTTTTCGATAGAACGAGCACTTCTATATTTGGAACGCTCGGATAGTCGACTTACGAAGAATTGAGCGTAACTTTTGCAAGAGGTGTCCGTTTCGGTCCCATAAGTACTTTTTGGAAATGTAGCGACCCTTTTGGATTGAACTCACCACTTCATCATGACATATGAGGGAATTTGGCCATTTTTGAAAAGAATGAGCAGTTTTATGTTTGGAAGGCTTGGATCGTCGGCGTACGAAGAATTGAGCGTAACTTTTGCACACGTTGTCCGTTTTGGGCCCATAAGTACTTTTTGGAAATCTAGCGACCCTTTTGGATTGAACTCATGACATCGTCGTGACGTATGACGGATTTCAGCCATTTTTCGAAAGAATGAGCAATTTTATGTCTGGAAGGCTTGGATAGTCGGCGTACGAAGAATTGAGCGTACCTTTTGCACACGATGTCCGTTTTGGCCCCATAAGTACTTTTTGGAAATGTAGCAACCCTTTTGGATTGAACTCACCACTTCGTCGTGACGTCTGAGGGATTTTGGCCATTTTTTGAAAGAATGAGCAGTTTTATGTTTGGAAGGCTTGGATAGTCGGCGTACAAAGAATTGAGCGTAACTTTTCCACACGATGTCCGTTTTGGGCCCATAATTACTTTTTGGAAATGTAGCGACCCTTTTGGATTGAACTCACCACTTCGTCATGACGTATGAGGGATTTTGGCCATTTTTGGAAAGAATGAGCAATTTTATGTTTGGAAGGCTTGGATAGTCGCCGTACGAAGAACTGAGCGTAACTTTTGCAAGAGGTGTCTGTTTCGGCCATAAGTACTTTTTCGAAATGTAGCGACCCTTTTGGATTGAATTCACTACTTCGTCGTGACGTTTGAGGGATTTCGGCCATTTTTGGAAAGAACGAGCACTTCTATATTTGGAACGCTCGGATAGTCGGCGTACGAAGAATTGAGAGTAACTTTTGCAAGAGGTGTCCGTTTCGGGCCCATAAATACTTTTTGGAAATGTAGCGACCCTTTTGGATTGAACTCACCGCTTCGTCATGATGTCGGAGGGATTTCGGCCATTTTTTGAAAGAATGAGCACTTCTATATTTGGAACGCTCGGATAGTCGGCGTACAAAGAATTGTACGTAACTTTTGCACACGGTGTCTGTTTTGTGCCCATAAGTACTTTTTGGAAATGTAGCGACCCTTTTGGATTGAACTCACAAACTTTATCGTGACGTCTGATGGATTTCAGCCATTTTTCCATAGAACGAGCACTTCTATATTTGGAACGCTCGGATAGTGGGCGTACGAAGAATTGAGCGTCACTTTTGCAAGAGGTGTCCGTTTCGGGCCCATAAGTACTTTTTGGAAATGTAGCGACCCTTTTGGATTGAACTCACTGCTTCGTCATGATGTCGGAGGGATTTCGGCCATTTTTTGAAAGAATGAGCACTTGCATATTTGGAACACTTGGAGAGTCGGCGTACGAAGAATTGAGCGTAACTTTTGTAAGAGGTGTCCGTTTCGGGCCCATAAATACTTTTTGGAAATGTAGCGACCCTTTTGGATTGAACTCACCGCTTCGTCATGATGTCTGAGGGATTTCGGCCATTTTTCGAAAGAATGAGCACTTCTATATTTGGAACGCTCGGATAGTCGGCGTACAAAGAATTGAGCGTAACTTTTGCACACGGTGTCTGTTTTGGGCCCATAAGTACTTTTTGGAAATGTAGCGACCGTTTTGGATTGAACTCACTACTTCATCATGACGTCTAAGGGATTTTGGCCATTTTTGGAAAGAATGTGCAATTTTATGTTTGGAAGGCTTGGATAGTCGGCGTACGAAGAATTGAGCGTAACTTCTGCACACGGTGTCTGTTTTGGGCCCATAAGTACTTTTTGGAAATGTAGCGACCCTTTTAGATTGAACTCACCACTTCGTCGTGACGTCTGAGGGATTTCGGCCATTTTTCGAAAGAACTAGCACTTCTATATTTGGAACGCTCGGATAGTGGGCGTACGAAGAATTGAGCGTCACTTTTGCAAGAGGTGTCCGTTTCGGGCCCATAAGTACTTTTTGGAAATGTAGCGACCCTTTTGGATTGAACTCACTGCTTCGTCATGATGTCGGAGGGATTTCGGCCATTTTTCGAAAGAACGAGAACTTCTATATTTGGAACGCTCGGATAGTCGGCGTACAAAGAATTGAGCGTAACTTTTGCACACGGTATCTGTTTTGGTCCCATAAGTACTTTTTGGAAATGTAGCGACCGTTTTGGATTGAAATCACTACTTCATCGTGACGTCTGAGGGATTTCGGCCATTTTTGGAAAGAATGTGCACTTTTATGTTTGGAAGGCTTGGATAGTCGGCGTACGAAGAATTGAGCGTAACTTTTGCACACGGTGTCTGTTTTGGGCCTATAAGTACTTTTTGGAAATGTAGCGACCCTTCTGGATTGAACTCACCACTTCGTCGTGACGTCTGAGGGATTTTGGCAATTTTTCGAAAGAACTAGCACTTCTATATTTGGAACGCTCGGATAGTGGGCGTACGAAGAATTGAGCGTCACTTTTGCAAGAGGTGTCCGTTTCGTGCCCATAAGTACTTTTTGGAAATGTTGCGACCCTTTTGGATTGAACTCACTGCTTCGTGATGATGTCGGAGGGATTTCGGCCATTTTTCAAAAGAACGACCACTTCTATATTTGGAACGCTCGGATAGTCGGCGTACAAAGAATTGAGCGTAACTTTTGCACACGGTGTCTGTTTTGGGCCCATAAGTACTTTTTCGAAATGTAGCGACCGTTTTGGATTGAACTCACTACTTCATCGTGACGTCTGAGGGATTTCGGCCATTTTTGGAAAGAATGTGCACTTTTATGTTTGGAAGGCTTGGATAGTCGGCGTACGAAGAATTGAGCGTAACTTTTGCACACGGTGTCTGTTTTGGGCCCATAAGTACTTTTTGGAAATGTAGCGACCCTTCTGGATTGAACTCACCACTTCGTCGTGACGTCTGAGGGATTTCGGCCATTTTTCGAAAGAATTAGCACTTCTATATTTGGAACGCTCGGATAGTGGGCGTACGAAGAATTGAGCGTCACTTTTGCAAGAGGTGTCCGTTTCGTGCCCATAAGTACTTTTTGGAAATGTAGCGACCCTTTTGGATTGAACTCACTGCTTCGGGATGATGTCGGAGGGATTTCGGCCATTTTTCAAAAGAACGAGCACTTCTATATTTGGAACGCTCGGATAGTCGGCGTACAAAGAATTGAGCGTAACTTTTGCACACGGTGTCCGTTTTGGGCCCATAAGTGCTTTTTGGAAATGTAGCGACCGTTTTGGATTGAACTCACTGCTTCGGGATGATGTCGGAGGGATTTCGGCCATTTTTTGAAAGAACGAGCACTTCTATATTTGGAACGCTCGGATAGTCGGCGTACGAAGAATTGAGCATAACTTTTGCACACGGTGTCCGTTTTGGGCCCATAAGTACTTTTTGGAAATGTAGCGACCCTTTTGGATTGAACTCACCACTTCGTCATGACGTCTGAGGGATTTCGGCCATTTTTCGAAAGAACTAGCACTTCTATATTTGGAACGCTCGAATAGTCGGCGTACGAAGAATTGAGCGTCACTTTTGCAAACGGTGTCCGTTTTGGGCCCATAAGTACTTTTTGGAAATGTAGCGACCCTTTTGGATTGAACTCGCAACTTCGTCGTGACGTCTGAGGGATTTCAGCCATTTTTCGAAAGAACTAGCACTTCTATATTTGGAAGGCTATGATAGTCGGCGTACGAAGAACTGATCGTAACTTTTGCAAGGGGTGTCCATTTCGGGCCCATCAATACTTTTTGGAAATGTAGCGACCCTTTTGGATTGAACTCACTACTTCGTCGTGACGTCTGAGGAATTTCGACCATTTTTCGAAAGAACGAGCACTTCTATATTTGGAACGCTCGGATAGTCACCGTACGAAGAATTGAGCGTAACTTTCGCAAGAGGTGTTCGTTTCGGCCATAAGTACTTTTTGGAAATGTAGCGACCCTTTTGGATTGAATTCACTACTTCGTCGTGACGTCTGAGTGATTTCGGCCATTTTTCGATAGAACGAGCACTTCTATATTTGGAACGCTCAAATAGTCGGCGTACGAAGAATTGAGCGTAACTTTTGCAAGAGGTGTCCGTTTCGGGCCCATAAGTACTTTTAGGAAATGTAGCGACCCTTTTGGATTGAACTCAGGACTTCGTCGTGACGTATGATGGATTTCAGCCGTTTCTCAAAAGAATGAGCAATTTTATGTTTGGAAGGCTTGGATAGTCGGCGTACGGAGAATTGAGCGTAACTTTTGCACACGGTGTCCGTTTTGGGCCCATAAGTACTTTTTTGAAATCTAGCGACCCTTTTGGATTGAACTCAGGACTTCGTCGTGACGTATGATGGATTTCAGCCGTTTCTCAAAAGAATGAGCAATTTTATGTTTGGAAGGCCTGGATAGTCGGCGTATGAAGAATTGAGCGTACCTTTTGCACACGATGTCCGTTTCGGCCCCATAAGTACTTTTTGGAAATGTAGCGACCCTTTTGGACTGAACTCACCACTTCGTCGTGACGTCTGAGGGATTTCGGCCATTTTTTGAAAGAATGAGCAGTTTTATGTTTGGAACGCTTGGATAGTCGGCGTACAAAGAATTGAGCGTAACTTTTGCACACGATGTCCGTTTTGGGCCCATAAGTACTTTTTGGAAATGTAGCGACCCTTTTGGATTGAACTCACCACTTCGTCATGAGGTATGAGGGATTTTGGCTATTTTTGGAAAGAATGAGCAATTTTATGTTTGGAAGGCTTGGATAGTCGCCGTACGAAGAATTGAGCGTAACTTTTGCAAGAGGTGTCTGTTTCGGCCATAAGTACTTTTTCGAAATGTAGCGACCCTTTTGGATTGAATTCACTACTTCGTCGTGACGTTTGAGGGAGTTCGGCCATTTTTTGAAAGAACGAGCACTTCTATATTTGGAACGCTCGGATAGTCGGCGTACGAAGAATTGAGCGTAACTTTTGCAAGAGGTGTCTGTTTCGGCCATAAGTTCTTTTTCGAAATGTAGCGACCCTTTTGGACTGAACTCACTACTTCGTCGTGACGTCTGAGGGATTTCGGCCATTTTTGGAAAGAATGTGCACTTTTATGTTTGGAAGGCTTGGATAGTCGCGTACGAAGAATTGAGCGTACCTTTTGCAAGAGGTGTCTGTTTCGGCCATAAGTTCTTTTTCGAAATGTAGCGACCCTTTTGGACTGAACTCACTACTTCGTCGTGACGTCTGAGGGATTTCGGCCATTTTTGGAAAGAATGTGCACTTTTATGTTTGGAAGGCTTGGATAGTCGCGTACGAAGAATTGAGCGTACCTTTTGCAAGAGGTGTCTGTTTCGGCCATAAGTTCTTTTTCGAAATGTAGCGACCCTTTTGGATTGAACTCACGACTTCGTCGTGACGTATGAGGGAGTTCGGCCATTTTTCGAAAGAACTAGCACTTCTATATTTGGAACGCTCAGATAGTCGGCGTACGAAGAATTGAGCGTCACTTTTGCACACGGTTTCCGTTTCGGGCCCATCAGTACTTTTTGGAAATGTAGCGACCCTTTTGGATTGAACTCACTACTTCGTCGTGACGTCTGAGGAATTTCGACCATTTTTCGAAAGAACGAGCACTTCTATATTTGGAACGCTCGGATAGTCGCCGTACGAAGAATTGAGCGTAACTTTTGCAAGAGGTGTCCGTTTCGGCCATAAGTACTTTTTGGAAATGTAGCGACCCTTTTGGATTGAACTCACCACTTCGTCGTGATGTTTGAGGGATTTCGGCCATTTTTCGAAAGAACTAGCACTTCTATATTTGGAACGCTCAGATAGTCGGCGTACGAAGAATTGAGCGTCACTTTTGCACACGGTGTCCGTTTCGGGCCCATCAGTACTTTTTGGAAATGTAGCGACCCTTTTGGATTGAACTCACCACTTCGTCGTGATGTTTGAGGGATTTCGGCCATTTTTCGAAAGAACTAGCACTTCTATATTTGGAACGCTCAGATAGTCGGCGTACGAAGAATTGAGCGTCACTTTTGCACACGGTGTCCGTTTCGGGCCCATCAGTACTTTTTGGAAATGTAGCGACCCTTTTGGATTGAACTCACTGCTTCGTCATGATGTCGGAGGGATTTCGGCCATTTTTTGAAAGAACGAGCACTTCTATTTTTGGAACGCTCGGATAGTCGGCGTACAAAGAATTGAGCGTAACTTTTTGGAAATGTAGCGATCGTTTTGGATTGAACTCACTACTTCGTCGTGACGTCTGAGGGATTCCGGCCATTTTTGGAAAGAATGTGCACTTTTATGTTTGGAAGGCTTGGATAGTCGGCGTACGAAGAATTGAGCGTAACTTTTGCACACAGTGTCCGTTTCGGGCCCATAAGTACTTTTTGGAAATCTAGCGACCCTTTTGGATTGAATTCACTACTTCGTCGTGACGTCTGAGGGATTTCGGCCATTTTTCGAAAGAACTAGCTCTTCTATATTTGGAACGCTCAGATAGTCGGCGTACGAAGAATTGAGCGTAACTTTTGCACACAGTGTCCGTTTCGGGCCCATAAGTACTTTTTGGAAATCTAGCGACCCTTTTGGATTGAATTCACTACTTCGTCGTGACGTCTGAGGGATTTCGGCCATTTTTCGAAAGAACTAGCTCTTCTATATTTGGAACGCTCAGATAGTCGGCGTACGAAGAATTGAGCGTAACTTTTGCACACAGTGTCCGTTTCGGGCCCATAAGTACTTTTTGGAAATCTAGCGACCCTTTTGGATTGAATTCACTACTTCGTCGTGACGTCTGAGGGATTTCGGCCATTTTTCAAAAGAACGTGCACTTCTATATTTGGAACGCTCGGATAGTCGGTGTACGAAGAATTGAGCGTAACTTTTGCACAAAGTGTCCGTTTTGGGCCCATAAGTACTTTTTGGAAATGTAGCGACCCTTTTGGATTGAACTCACTACTTCGTCGTGACGTCTGAGTGATTTCGGCCATTTTTCGATAGAACGAGCATTTCTATATTTGGAACGCTCGGATAGTCGGCGTACGAAGAATTGAGCGTAACTTTTGCAAGAGGTGTTCGTTTCGGGCCCATAAGTACTTTTTGGAAATGTAGCGACCCTTTTGGATTGAACTCACCACTTCATCATGACGTATGAGGGATTTTAGCCATTTTTGAAATGAATGAGCAGTTTTATGTTTGGAAGGCTTGGATCGTCGGCGTACGAAGAATTGAGCGTAACATTTGCACACGGTGTCCGTTTTGGGCCCATAAGTACTTTTTGGAAATCTAGCGACCCTTTTGGATTGAACTCAGGACTTCGTCGTGACGTATGACGGATTTCAGCCATTTTTCGAAAGAATGAGCAATTTTACTTTTGGAAGGCTTGGATAGTCGGCGTACGAAGAATTGAGCGTACCTTTTGCACACGATGTCCATTTTGGCCCCATAAGTACTTTTTGGAAATGTAGCGACCCTTTTGCATTGAACTCACAACTTCGTCGTGACGTCTGAGGGATTTCGGCCATTTTTTGAAAGAATGAGCAGTTTTATTTTTGGAACGCTTGGATAGTCGGCGTACAAAGAATTGAGCGTAACTTTTGCACACGGTGTCTATTTTGGGCCGATAAGTACTTTTTGGAAATGTAGCGACCCTTTTGGATTGAACTCACCACTTCGTCATGACGTATGAGGGATTTTGGCCATTTTTGGAAAGAATGAGCAATTTTATGTTTGGAAGGCTTGGATAGTCGCCGTACGAAGAATTGAGCGTAACTTTTGCAAGAGGTGTCTATTTCGGCCATAAGTACTTTTTGGAAATGTAGCGACCCTTTTGGATTGAATTCAGTACTTCATCGTGACGTTTGAGGGATTTTGGCCATTTTTCGAAAGAACGAGCACTTCTATATTTGTAACGCTCGGATAGTCGGCGTACGAAGAATTGAGCGTAACTT
>NW_019263650.1:22283-23430 GCF_002742605.1 Olea europaea var. sylvestris | reverse complement strand
GCAAAAAAAAAAATAAATAAATAAATAAAAATAAAAATAAAAATAAAAAAATGAAAAGAAAAGAAAAGAAAAAATGAAGAAGAGCTATCTTCCCCCTTCCCTACCAACCCACCCTTGCTTGACAGGTTTTCTATCATCTATATCCTGCTTGCTTTAATTGCTGGGAACGGTGATGATGATACATTTGTTAGGTTTATATATGTTGACATCAGATAATTAGTCTCCTAGGGTTTTGTCAAGAAATCTGGATCTCTTGAGCTTAAGAATCAGGAATTATTACTTCACTGTTAATCATCTTTTATCCATTTGGATTAAATTTCATGCAATTTGTGTTCCTAAATTGTTTGATATGCTAGAATTTTGTTGGCTCAGCATCTCTTTATGAGTCTACACTATAATATATCTATATGATCCGGAGGCACAGATTTTTAAAGGTCCAGCATTTTCTCTATACTACATTGAAAGTTTGAATTATGACATCGCTTGTGTTTAATAAACAGTCGACTTCATGAATTACCTTGTTGTCTTCTGCATGTTAGATGTTTGTACTTTGGACAACACATTTTACGGTTTACATGACCAATTAATGAGAGATTAGGAACTGTCTAAAGAATTTTAATTTACAGAACACTTCCTACAGAGAGAAGAATGCTCTATCTATTTTTTTCCAGTGTCTTCACATCCAAGTGGAAACTCTTACTAGTGGAGTGCCCTTCCATTCCAACACCATCTTATGTTCTCGGTGTCCTTTGATCTTCACCTTGTATGAATTCTCTCTTTTGTTCACAATCCGCTTAGCTTCGATTATGCTTTCTTCGCTCAGTTTTCAGCCCTCCAATCCGTTTTCTGATTGAAGATCAGAATTTTCCATCAATTTCACCGAGTCTAGAAACCAATGGATGGAACTCATATAAGGTGCTAGAAAAAGACTCCATGGCTGTTCTGGCATTGGCTAGATGAACTGGGAAACTCTGCTCTAATGATTCGAATAGGGCTTGGTAATGCTTCAAAAGTTTGTCCAAGAATGAACTAAACCAGAAAAACTTCGCGAACAAAATTCTGTTTCTCCATAACCAAGAATGTTTTACCAATTCTTTTGTCCACACACACGCACGCACACACATATATACATCCTGTTTATTTCATG
>NW_019263650.1:11745-14743 GCF_002742605.1 Olea europaea var. sylvestris | reverse complement strand
ATGTATAACTTACGTTTAAATTACGCATGCTTAATTTCGTTTTTAGAACGATATTCTCCTACGCCAAACTGGTTTAGCTTAACAAACAGTCAGAAATAGTCTGAAACAACCGGCTGTTGGATGTTTAACAGCCGGAAAACAGCCGGCTGTTAAATATCCAACAGCCGGCTGTTAGGCTGTTAAACAGCCTTCGCTACAGCTGATTTTTTGCCTTTTTCTTTCTTATAATTAATATTTGAAGTTGATTAAAACCATTTCCTCATGCAGATATGATAATCCCCATGTGTTATTTCGGTGATTTCGAATTAAATGAAAATAATCGGTGGGAATGGAGATGGACGAGTGACATACGTGGTTGTATTGCAATTCCCGTAACAGAGAGTACACCATATTTAGAAATGTATCACGATTTGCAAAATAAGTTGAATGTCGATCAATCTCAATACGATATGCAATTGAGATATCTATTCAACGGTTATGGGGATTCATCCATTCCGATGCTACCGGTATTCGTTACAAATGATGCTGAATTGAATTATCTATTAGAATTGAATAAAATGCATCGGACTCCGACTGTTCTTGGTGTGATTTTAATTACGAAGGATGTTATCGAAGGTGAACGTGAAGATTCGGATAGGGCGGATAACAATGATTGAGGTTTTTGGGAGACAGTGGAGATAGTTCCTGCGGATGATGTGGGTATTCCTGAGACATTTGCTTCTGATCGTGATGTCGCTGTTACGCGCAGAATTCCATCAACAGTTGAAGACAATGAGAACATAAACGACTTTACAAATGAGAATTTGATTGCTTTATCCCGACAGAGACACGAGTCTGGTGGGAGCTCACAGGTTGGAACAAGTGGACCGTCATCGAATTCTTCCCGTGTGGCTCCCGATGATGAAGACTTGCAGGTCGGGCAACTGTTTGAAACCAAGAAAGATTTGCAGGAAGCCGTGCACCGGCTGGCATTAAAATATAACTTTGAGTTCAAGGTAAAGAAATCAAACAAGTCATTGTTGACAGTTGCTTGCGTCGAAGACAGTTGCAATTGGCGCTTGAGAGCAACTAAGATGGACACGAATGAGTGCTTCGTAATTCGCAAGTATTTACGGGAACATACTTGCGAAGTGGGAATTGTTCGAAACGATCACAGACAAGCTCGAGCATGATTTATTGGTCGACAAATAATGCACAAGTATCAGGATCCACGGACGATCTACAGACCTTCAGACATCATTAACGATGTCCGTCGAGAGTACGAAGTGGTCATGAGCTATCAGAAAGCGTGGAAGGCCAAAGAATGTGCGTTGGAGGATTTAATGGGATCGACTGAAGAGAGCTATACTAAATTGGCTAGGTATTGCCATAACATGGGGACAACTAATCCTGGCACGGCATTTTTTATTGAGACGGAGGGTGATAATTGTTTTAAGTATTTCTTCATGGCTCTCGGACAATGTATTCGGGGTTTTCGAAATGCAATGCGGCCCGTAATTCTAGTTGATGGTACGACTCTGAAAGCTAAATATCAAGGTAAATTAATTATTGCTACATGTCAAGATGCCAACATCCAAATTTACCCTATTGCATGTCATTTAAATTTCCAATTTGAATGTTATATACATTGAACACAAATTTACAATTATTTCATAATTACAAAAATAATTAAATTTACAATTGAAATGTTACATATGTATAACTGAAATTTATGGGTCAGCATTAAATTCGAACAAATCACATGCTAGCTTCTTTCTCCAGTTCTGTATCCATGACTGGTTGATTTCATCAACCTTATGTCCTATACTTAAAAATTTAACGTACTTAATGGCAAATATGCCACAGTCGCCGCTGTAATTGAACAAGAATGAATCAGTTTAGTACTGTGTAAATAAAAACTAAATTTGAAAGATGAAAACAACAACGTTCAAACACTTACCTTACGGACTGTCGCGCTGTCGTCGTGTTCCGAACGATCCGCAATCTGTCCTGTACATTTATCCCCGCTCGTCTGGCCATCATAGGAACAATGACAGCCACAGACTCCAGATTTTGCTCCAACTGGCCTTGTGTCAAACATGAATGATTTGGGTCGTACACATATATAGTCGAGTCAGCAAAAACGATCTCTAGCGTAACATAGTGTTTATTGATGCACGCTAGAATGTACATATGTGTACAACCCTCCCATGATTTTCCCCCGATACTCGGTGACAGTCCTATCACCCACTCGAGCATATATTCTGGCACCGTGTACTTGTTACCCATATGTGCGAGCGACTGATACTCTATGGTAACGGCACCCAGGAACTCGGTGTTTAATATGACTCGACCATGGACATCAAATGATTTTGGATGTCTTTGAGCTCGATCTCACAGCAAGTCCATGGCCAGGTCGATGTGCTGCAGCAGGAAACACCGAAAAAGTATGAGTTATTCATTTAATAAACACAAGGTCACATATACATAAAAAATATGAAATGAATAGTTCACTTACATCGTCGGCGAGCCAAGCTCCCGCAGTGGTGATATCGTGGAACCACTTGTAAGGGTCCGAGATCGTCCTTTGTCCTATCATGCGGCTAGCTCTGTAAAAAATAGAAAAATATTAAAATAAGCGTAGACGAGTTAGCGTACAGTGCTTTATTAAAATCATACAATACTTACTCGGGGATAATTCTCCTCCACTCCATTTCGAATGCTTTCCACTTGGCTTTGTCCACCTTCCTGAATAAGTTCAAGTGTGTTCCATCGATGAATGTCCTCCTCTTGGCCTCAACCGTGAAGGGGGAAACAACATACTGTGACGGCACTCTCAATCTCTTGCCGACCACCTGCTCTGTCTCATCAACAGCATGTCTCTTACCCTCAATCACGCCGGGCGTCCTCTCGACCTCCGGGGCCACCTCCTCCGCCCCCTCCATGGGGGCCTCCCCCTCCGTCGTCACCACCTCCGCCCCTCCCGTCGGGGCCTCCCCCTCCGTCGCCACCACCTCCG
>NW_019263650.1:0-7145 GCF_002742605.1 Olea europaea var. sylvestris | reverse complement strand
ATAGAATCAACATTGTTAAATTTACAATATTCGAATTATTAAATTATATAAAAGACAAATATAAAAATTAAATAAATTTGAAATAAAAAATTAAAGATAATTTCATAAAAAAATTTTGAAAAAATAAATTAAAGATAATTTCATAAAAAAAATAATCAACATTGTTAATTTTACAATATTTCAATTATTATATTATATTGACAATGATAAAAAAATTAAATAAGTAAATAATATAATTACTATTTAATCAAATAAAAAATTTAATTAATTATAAAAATTATAAAAAAATTAAATATTTAAATATTTAATCTGGGCCGGTGAACAGGCCCAGATGCCCGACTGTTAACAGTCGGTGTGCGCGTCCCAGCGCGCCGGTGGCCGGGAAACGGTCGAAAACCGCCATTCCCGGCCACTGAGCTCCAAAAAATGGCAAAAAATCTCATTTTTCACACTCCAGCATGCCTACAATCTAGCTACTCATGCCCATGGATCTAATTTCAACCAAAATTACTAAGGAAGCATACTATGAAAAAAGCATTCGAACTGGAGTTTTAATCAGAAAACTAACCGGTTCTTTTACTTCCACTATAGATGATGATCGTTGATTGCGACGTTGGTGTAACTCCGGTGGTCGGTCGGTCAGATTTTTGCACTGGTCGGTCGGTCGGTTCGGTCGGTGAGAGAATTATCAAACAGTCTGAAGGGTAAAATGGGTTTTTACTGTGAAGTTTTTTTTTAACTTAATTTTTTTTTTAATTCATTTAATGGGTCAAATGCCAATGTCAATTTTTGCTACAGTGATAAGGTCATTTCTTATAATTTCCTCGTTTTTTGGGACAGTTTCGAATTTGCTTTAAATTTGCTAACTTCTCAGCATGGATATATTCATTGGCGGAGCCTGAATTTTTAGGCCCAAAACTTTTTTTTTTTTAAGCAATATCCCATGATTTTGCTTGATTTTAGTTATAGGTTGTTTTGGACTTCACTTGTCAAAAAATAAAAACTTGCAAGGAACACGTTTAATTATAAACTATGTCATTTTTAGTTTTTTTTTAAGTTTTTTATTTATTTATTTATTTATTTTTTATCATCATTAAATTTATGACCAAAATTCAATGTTCGACGTGTGTTAAATTATGCCAGCACTAAACAAATTTCCTGGCTCCGCCCCTGGGTATATTGATTACATTATAGCGTTCAATGTTAAGGGCGGAACATTGCTTGGGCTAGGCATAGCTGGTCCTGAGGACAAGCAGATGAGGCCTACGCCTCAAGCCCAAAACTGGAAGGGGGCCTCACTTCGTCACTTTTTTTTTAACTAAATAAAAAAATTGATAGGAAAAATCATTTGCCTTTCCCACAGACTCCAGCCCGCTGCCTCTCCTCTCGCATGGAGATACAACACTGACTTGGGAAGAAAGTTTCAAATTACCTTCAATTATGGATTGTACAGGGCCTACAACAACTGATTATGTCTCCCAAATTACTTCATAATCTAGAAGTCTAGAATAATCCAAATTGGTAAGAATTATTTGCATCCACCGACATGGATTTGCTAGAATTGTCTAGAGAAATCTTCCACCGACAATAGCTCACCATATACATGCATGTGTACAGCCTCTCCATTTTGAGTATAAGAAGATGAAAGAAGTGAAAAACAAAATATATGTATATGCCTGAAAGTGTGAAGATAGTGGGCAGAGAGAGAAAGAGATTAGTGAGAGAAAAAAGGAAGAGAGCAGGAAGAATAGTCAGAAAGAAAGATACAAAGAGGCAGACGGGCAGTGCATTACTGTGAGAGAATTTAGAGGAATGAGATAATTAAAGATTGAGGTGCTTGCTTAGAGTGAAATTATTTTAGTAAGGTGTGTTTGTCAAAAATTAATTGTACAAGTTCTTTGTATAGTAAAAATAAATTTTTGTGTGTTTCAAATTCAACAATTTGGGAATTTTGAGTAAATAGATAATATGTTTGTTTGTTGTTTTAATATTAGTTTTTTAAGTTATCAATGGATAGCATAATATACTGTTGAATTTTTCATTTACGTTGCTTTCACTAGGGGGCCTAATTTATAGACTTCACCTCAGGCCCTGACAATCACAGGATCGGCACTGGGACTAGGGAAGCTTTAGTCCACCATAAACCTGACCCAGCAGGCAGCAAGGGCGGCCCAATATTTATTTATTTATGTGAAAATTACATAAACTAATACATGTAGGGATTCCACTTCATAAATCATTTATTATGTTTACTCTTTCAAAAATCAGATATTTTTTTTATTAATTAATATATTTAAAATTTAATTAATTAACGTATATAAGAATTAATTAATTTACCCTACACAATTTCAAACTCTAAATTATTTCTCCCTCACTTCCCTCTCTTTCTAATCTCACCTCTTTGTCGGAAATTTCTCTCTCTCTCTCTCTCTTACGAAAAGCGATCTGCTGGAGTGAAGTCGTGCGAAGCAGCCTGACACCACCATCGCCATCACAGGTTGGTTCAAGGCCAAGCCCGTTGTCTTCACAACGGTGCTACGTTGAAAAGATAAGAGTCACCAAGCACAGCGACAATGACCCCTATCAACCACTTCCATCATCTTCGGCTTCAATCATCCCTTCATTCATCAGTGCTTCCGCACGCAATGCCACTAAGGCCCATCGCTATGAGTGCTTGCTACGAGTTGTGCTGCATCGCTGCGTACAATGTTGGCACAATTTGCAATCTATTTTCTTCATTTGCATTTGTGGTAGAGATGAAGGAGATGGTTGACTTGAGGAGGTGGTTGTGGTGATTGTTGATTCATGCAGCTGTAATAGTACAATAGTGGTAGCGATGGTGGCAGGTGGCTGTGCTCAGTGGCATGCAGCAGTGGTGATGACGATTGCGAAATGGTGGTGGAGATCCGTTTGGTGAGGTGGTGGTAGATAGATCTGGGATGTGGTGGCATTTTTGTATGATATGTTGATTTGTTTGAGATGACGGCGACAGTGATGGTGGTTCTGACAACGACAACGATGGTTGTGCTATTTAGAGGTAGTGGTGATCACAAGTTATTTAGATGACTGGACCATCAAATTGGTTAATATGTGACCAATGAAAATGATAAATTATGATAAAAAAATAGTGATTTAAAAAATTATTAATTTGTGATCGATAAGTAATAATTTATAACTGTCTAATAAGTTATGACTTATAACATTTGTGAGCTACAAATAAATTGTAACATATAAGTATTTTGATTTGTGATCAATGAACAAACTGTGACCTATATAATTTTTGATTTGTAACCTTGAAATAATTTACGACATATAACATTTTTTATTTGCTATCATAAAATAATCCGTAACTAATTAATTTGTTAGTTTGTGACCACATTGTATAGATTTGTGATCTTAATATATTTGATTAATAAAATATATGTTTAATTAATTAAATTATAAATAAATTTTAATTAATATCCAAATTTTGAAATTTGAAATATTTGTTCTTAGTTTTGAAATGAGTGATATTTAACTTCTTAGTTATGAAATTTTTCCTTCATTTATTTATTTTTACTTATCTCACCTCAAATTATGTTTAGTCCACCCAGACGATAAATTTGTATTTTCTTTTTTCATTTATGTTGATGAAATGAAGATTTGAGTTTTCAGAAATTAAAAATATATCATTTGGAGGAGAGTCTGATCAAGTATTGGAGAGGTATTTTATTTATTTATTTATATAAATATATTTCAAATGTTCTGCTTCTCTTACATTTTTATTTAGGTTCGCTCCTATCACTATTGCAATCTAGTATATAGATCAAAAGGCAACACACTCGTTAGAAAATTGTGTAAGATGAGAAGAGCTCTCGGTAGACGAAGCCTTCTAACGGGGAACGTGGAGCATGAAACGACCGGCCTAGGTAACTTTTTGTCAAGACATTTATTAGGAGTTTTGTTCATAAAATATAGTATAAAAATCTTGGTGATAGCGAAGAGAATGCAGAAGGTGCTTCAAATGATTTGAAATGCATTGAATCGATCGTGTTAATTTAATTTATCATAATGGTAAAATAATAAATTTTGAATAAATGAATCTTATTTAACTTTTAGTTGATAGTGAACCCTTTGGAATAATACAGATTAAAATTATAATGGGATTAATGCCTCGATCTCTTGAAAGTTTATGAGGAAATTTCGCAGATGTTTTTACAAGATACTTGACAAAATTCTAAGGTTGGAAATGACGAGCAAGCACCAAAGAGACAAAGGGAGGTTTCACTACTCTTTATCTATGAGATTACTTTCATAACAATGTCGTTGCATTATTATTATTAATTCATTTATTTTATAATTATTTCTAACATTATAAATATGAATTGTTATTTTTATCGTATTCTGCTATCCATGAAATCAAAACCTTGCACCGTGAAAAAAAAAAAGGTGAGTGGGGGGTGGGGGCTGCCATTGATAAGATATTAATCCCATCACAACATTCAAAACGTATAGATTAGGATGCACAAAATCTTCAAAGATGCAAGTGTTTTCGTTCAGAAAACATTATGGAAACTCTCGAAGACATTTCAGATACTTTCAATTCATTAATTCTTATACTTTCAACAGAATTAAAAAGCGATTACAGTTGTAATTGATATTAAATACCTTTTCTAAAATTAAATATTCCATCTATAAAAACAAAATATCCAGGCCTGGGGATAGGTCTAGAAACAGGGGGTTGAGGTGGCACCTGTTTTTTGGCCTGGATGAGGGGCATTTTTGTAAAAACAAATTATAACTTTTTGTACAACATTTCCTCAATATTTTGTGTCATTTTATCATAAATAAAATTTTCATTTGTCTGTCATATTCTGTTTGCTTTTCCATTTTTATGCAACTAGTGTATAGATCAAGAGGCAATGCATTCGTTCGTTGACCGAGTAAGAGGAGAAGAACTCTCGGTAGATGAAGTTTTCGAATGTGAGGAATGTCGATAGAGAGGTGACTGGCATAGTATCCTATTTTTCATGTCATCATTAGGAATTTTTGTCGATGCTAGATAAAAGAATACAAGACAAAGTAAGTGTACAATCTTCAATTTTTGTGGAAAAAATTTAAAAAAAAAAAATTCGTAAAAGAATTATATTTAAAAGATAAATTGAAAAAGGTGAAGCGAAGCAAGATTGACCTCATAATTACCTAAGAAAATTTTGTCAATCTTAGACTTTCAAAATTTTCATTTACGCGTTACATCGATTTGTCCCTTTTCAAATGGTTCTACTCATTCATAAATTGAACCATCACTGCACCAACTACGACCCCCCACTTTTTGTCGTCGAATTAAAAGATATATCACAGGAAAAATAAATTCTAATAGCCGTGCGTTAATTGCCTGTATAGACTTTTCCTGTATTTCCATGTATGAAAAAATGCGCGTCTTTTAATTGAAAAAGTCAACTAGTCTTTGATCTCTATACCACCAAAAAGACAAATGAAGGAGAAATTGATTTGTTTTTGGTGAGTTGTTCGTTAGATATTTCAAGAAATAAAAAGTCAATGTTTGACTTGGCATCAGAAAAATTAATGAATAGAGTGTTCCTTATACTAATGATAAGTCAAATAAAGGTTGATTTGGGAAGAAATTTATAAGAGTTTTTATACATGATTTCAAATTTCCTTATTCAAACTGAGTGCATATTTGGGAAGTGATTATAAGTCGTGAGTCATGTACAATGTATGGATAATAAATAAATAGTAATTATAAGTTATATAAAAGTATACATGTTTGGCCAGATTAGATTATAATTATCTGAACATGCACAAAAGAGTAATGATTGACCAATCGAGTACGATTTTTTGCTCTAACTCTTTTGAACCTTCCTTTACATTTAGGTTAGAATGAACAATTGTGTACAAGAGTCCATACGAATGTAAGAACCAAAAGAAAAATACTAGATGTACATAATTTTTGTCCATAAAGGTGTCCATGCCTCTCACATGAGGTGGGACCTACAAAAGTGTGGGGCCCACCCCATGTGAGAGGCATGGACACCTTGATGTACAAAAATTATGAACATTAAGCAAAGTCCGAACCAAAATCTAACTAGAGAATATATCAGAGGTGGTCATCGGCGACCCTGGGTTTTAGGCCAGTGCTATCCCAAGCCCATTTAATTTTTATAGCTAAAAATAATATGTATTGGGAGTTGCTACATAAATAGGGCCCCTGGAAAAATAGGGCCATTGTGACCCTGTTTGAGAAGAATTTTTCATTTATATCAGTCTAATATAAAAATAAAATTATGTTCCCCCGAGTCCGTCCTGGACTGCCAGTGTGTGGTCAAATACACCAATGTGTTGACTTGTCCTTTGTGTCTCAAACCTGACTTTCTATTCTTTATATAAGTCTGTTGTTCAATTTGAGCTGAATTTAAATTTCTCCACTTTTCATTTCCTCCATGGCTAAACCATTGTGTTCCTTAGTTCTTCTTCTCTTTTCCTGCAGCCTTTTCTTGAAATGTCAGTCCGTTGATTTTGTATACAATGGATTCAATGGATCAAACCTTGTCCTAGATGGATATGCCAGAATCAAAGATAAAGCATTAGAACTTACTGATAGATCCCAGAATGTAATAGGCCATGCATTTTATCCTAAGCAAATTCCTATGTTAAAAAACAGTAGCCCTAATGCCTCTTCATTTAGCACTCATTTTGTATTCCAAATGGTCACTTCTGAAGCTAACAGAGGGGGCTATGGCTTTGCCTTCATATTATCCCCGTCGACACAACTTTCCGGGGCCGAGGGGGGACAATACCTAGGAGTCGTCAACCCATCAAATGATGGGAACTCTTCAAACCATCTTTTCATAGTCGAATTCGACACAGTTAGTGGATACAATGAGAAATCAGACAGGTACGGCAACCATATCGGAATCAACATTGACGGAATGAAGTCAGAGATCTCCGAGTCCGCAGCGTATTACAAAGGGTCGACTCAGAAAGAAGACTTATATTTGGAGGAGAAAGATCCAATCCAGGCTTGGGTAGAATATGACGGATTGGCAAAACTAGTGAATGTATCAGTTGCACCTTTATCAATTTCCAAGCCAATCAAGCCTCTAATATCTCTATCAATTGACTTATCAACAGTGGTGAAGGATTAT
>NW_019263649.1:0-14747 GCF_002742605.1 Olea europaea var. sylvestris | reverse complement strand
GTCACACTCAGTTCTTCGATCGCCTACAATCCAAGCATTCCAAATAAGTAAGTGCTTGTTCTTCCACAAAGGATCGAAATCCCATATACATCACTTGGAAAAGGGTGGGTTCAATCGAAAAGGATCGCTACATTTCCAAAAAGTACTTATGGGCCCAAAATGGACACCGTATGCAAAAGTCACACTCAATTCTTCGATCGCCTACAATCCAAGCATTCCAAATAAGCAAGTGCTTTTTCTTCCACAAAGGAGCAAAATCCATCATACATCACGCAAAAAAGGGTGGGTTCAATCCAAAAGGATTGCTACATTTCCAAAAAGTACTTATGGGCCCAAAACGAACACCGTATGCAAAAGTCACACTCAGTTCTTCGATCGCCTACAATCCAAGCATTCCAAATAAGCAAGTGCTTTTTCTTCCACAAAGGAGCAAAATCCATCATACATCACGCAAAAAAGGGTGGGTTCAATCCAAAAGGATTGCTACATTTCCAAAAAGTACTTATGGGCCAAAAACGGACACCGTATGCAAAAGTCACACTCAGTTCTTCGATCGCCGACAATCCAACCGTTCAAAATAAGCAAGTGCTTGTTATTCCAAAAATGACCGAAATCCGTCATACGTCACGACGAAGCGATGAGTTCAATTCAATAGGATCGCTACATTTCCGAAGAGTACTTATAGGCAAAACTGACACCGTATGCAAAAGTTACACTCAGTTCTTCGATAGCCGACAATCCAAGCATTCCAAATAAGCAAGTGCTTGTTCATCCACAAACGACCGTAATCCCTCATACGATGTGAGCAAACGGGTGGGTTAAATCCAAAAGGATCGCTACATTTCCGAAAAGTACTTATGGGCCCAAAACGGACACCGCATGCAAAAGTCACACTCAGTTCTTCGATCGCTTGCAATCCAAGCATTCCAAATAAGTAAGTGCTTGTTCTTCCACAAAGGATCGAAATCCCTCATACATCACGTGAAAAAGGGTGGGTTCAATCCAAAAGGATCGCTACATTTCCAAAAAGTACTTATGGGCCCAAAACGAACACCGTATGCAAAATTCACACTCAGTTCTTCGATCGCCTACAATCCAAGCATTGCATATAAACAAGTGCTTGTTCTTCAACAAAGGACCGAAATCCCTCATACATCACATGGAAAAGGGTGGGTTCAATCCAAAAGGATCGCTACATTTCCAAAAAGTTCTTATGGGCCCAAAACAAACGCCGTATGCAAAAGTCACACTCAGTTCTTCGATCGCCTACAATCCAAGCATTCCAAATAAGCGAGTGCTTGTTCTTCCACAAAGGACCGAAATCCCTCATACAACATACGAAAAAGGATGGGTTCAATCCAAAAGGATCGCTACATTTCCAAAAAGTGCTAGTGGGCCAAAAACGAACACCATATGCAAATGTTACACTCAGTACTTCGATCGCCTACAATCCAAGCATTGTAAATAATCAAGTGCTTGTTCTTCCACAAAGGACCAAAATAACTCATACATCACGTGGAACAGGGTGGGTTCAATCGAAAAGGATCGCTACATTTCCAAAAAGTACTTATGGGCCCAAAATGGACACCGTATGCAAAAGTCAAACTCAGTTCTTCAATCGTCGAGAATACAACCGTTCCAAATAAGCAGGTACTTGTTATTCCAAAAATGGCCAAAATTCATCATACGTCTCGGCGAAGTAGTGAGTTCAATTCAATAGGGTCGCTGCATTTCCGAAAAGTACTTATGGGCCCAAAACCGACACCGTATGCAAAGGTTACACTCAGTTCTTCGATAGCCGACAATCCAAGCATTCCAAATAAGCAAGTGCTTGTTCATCCACAAACGACCAAAATCCCTCATACAATGTGAGCAAAAGGGTGAGTTAAATCCAAAAGGATCGCTAAATTTTCTGAAAGTACTTATGGGCCCAAAACGGATACCGTATGCAAAAGTCACACTCAGTTCTTCGATCGCCTACAATCCAAGCATTCCAAATAAGCAAGTGCTTGTTCTTCCACAAAGGACCGAAATCCATCATACGTCACGCGAAAAAGGGTGGGTTCAATCCAAAAGGATCGCTACATTTCCAAAAAGTACTTATGGGCCCAAAACGGACACCGTATGCAATAGTCACACTCAGTTCTTCGATCGCCTACAATCCAAGCATTCCAAATAAGCAAGTGCTTGTTCTTCCACAAAGGACCGAAATCCCTCATACATCACATGAAAAAGGGTGGGTTCAATCCTAAAGGATCGCTACATTTCCAAAAAGTACTTATGGGCCCAAAACGAACACCGTATGCGAAAGTTACACTCAGTTCTTCGATCGCCGACAATCCAAGCATTCCAAATAAGCAAGTGCTTGTTCTTCCACAAAGGATCGAAATCCCTCATACATTACGTGGAAAAGGGTGTGTTCAATCCAAAAGGATCGCTACATTTCCAAAAAGTACTTATGGGCCCAAAACGGACACCGTATGCAAAAGGCACACTCAGTTCTTCGATCGCCAACAATCCAAGAATTCCAAATAAGCAACTGCGTGTTCTTCAACAAATGGCCGAGATCACTCATTCGACATGATCAAAGGCATGGGTTCGATCCAAGAAGATCGCTACATTTTCCAAAAGTACTTATGGGCCAAAAACGGACACCGTATGCAAAAGTCACACTCCAATTTTCGAACGCCGACAATCCAACCGTTCCAAATAAGCAAGTGCTTGTTCTTCCACAAACGGCCAAAATTCGTCATACATCATGATGAAACTATGAGTTTAATTCAAAAGGTTCTCTACATTTTCGAAAAGTACTTATGGGCCCAAAACGGACATCGTATGCAAAAGTGACACTCAGTTCTTCGATCGTCGACAATCCAAGCATTCCAAATAAGCAACTGCGTGTTCTTCGACAAATGGCCGAGATCACTCATACGACATGATGAAAAGTGTGGGTTCGATCCAAGAGGATCGCTACATTTCCAAAAAGTACTTATGGAGCAAAAACAGACACTGCATGCAAAAGTCACATCAGATCTTCGATCGTCGACAATCCAACCGTTCCAAATAAGCAAGTGCTTGTTCTTCCCCAAATGGCCAAAATTCGTCATACATCATGATGAAACTATGAGTTCAATTCAAAAGTGTCGCTACATTTTCGAAAAGTACTTATGGGCCCAAAACGGACATCATATGCAAAAGTTACACTCAGTTCTTCGATAGCCGACAATCCAAGCGTTCCAAATAAGCAAGTGCTTGTTCATCCACAAACGACCAAAATCCCTCATACAATGTGAGCAAAAGGGTGAGTTAAATCCAAAAGGATTTCTACATTTCCGAAAAGTACTTATGGGCCCAAAACGGACACCGTACGCAAAAGTCACACTTAGTTCTTCGATCGCCTACAATCCAAGCATTCCAAATAAGCAAGTGCTTGTTCTTCCACAAAGGCCCGAAATCCCTCATACATCACGTGAAAAAGGATGGGTTCAATCCAAAAGGATCGCTACATTTTCAAAAAGTACTTATGGGCCCAAAACGGACACCGTATGCAAAAGTCACACTCGATTCTTAGATCGCTGACAATCCAACCGTTCCAAATAAGCAAGTGCTTGTTCTTCCACAAAGGACCGAAATCCCTCATACATCATGTGAAAAAGGGTGGGTTCAATCCAAAAGGATCGCTACATTTCCAAAAAGTACTTATGGGCCCAAAACGGACACCGTATGCAAAAGTCACACTCAGTTCTTCGATCGCCTACAATCCAAGCATTCCAAATAAGCAGGTGCTTGTCTTCTACAAAGGACCTAAATCCCTCATACATCACATGAAAAAGGGTGGGTTCAATCCAAAAGGATCGCTACATTTCCAAAAAGTACTTATGGGCCCAAAACGGACACCGTATGCAAAAGTCACACTCAGTTCTTCGATCGTCGACAATCTAACCGTTCCAAATAAGCAAGTGCTTGCTATTCCAAAAATGGCCAAAATCCGTCATACGTCTCCACGAAGCGGTGAGTTCAATTCAAAAGGTTGCTACATTTCTGAAAAGTACTTATCCGCCCAAAACGGACACCGTACGCAAAAGTTACACTCAGTTCTTCGATAGCCGACAATCCAAGCATTCCAAATAAGTAAGTGCTTGTTCATCCACAAATGACCGAAATCCCTCATACGATATGAGCAAAAGGGTGGGTTAAATCCAAAAGGATTGCTACATTTCCGAAAAGTACTTATGGGTCCAAAACGGACATCGTATGCAAAAGTCATACTCAGTTCTTTGATCGCCTACAATCCAAGCATTGCAAATAAGCAAGTGCTTGTTCTTCCACAAAGGATCGAAATCCCTCATACATCACATGAAAAAGGGTGGGTTCAATCTAAAAGGATCGCTACATTTCCAAAAAGTACTTATGGGCCCAAAACGGACACCGTATGCAAACTCATACTCAGTTCTTCGATCGCCTACAATCCAAGCATTGCAAATAAGCAAGTGCTTGTTCTTCCACAAAGGATCGAAATCCCTCATACATCACATGAAAAAGGGTGGGTTCAATCCAAAAGGATCGCTACATTTCCAAAAAGTACTTATGGGCCCAAAACGGACACCATATGCAAAAGTCACACTCAGTTCTTCGATCGCCGACAATCCAAGCATTCCAGATGAGTAACTGTGTGTTCTTCAACAAATGGTTGAGATCACTCATACGAAATGATGAAAGGCGTGGGTTCGATCCAAGAGGATCGCTACATTTTTCAAAAGTACTTATAGGCCCAAAACGGACACCGTATGCAAAAGTGACATTCAGTCCTTCGATCGTCGATAATCTAAGCATTCCAAATATGCAACTATGTGTTCTTCGACAAATAGCCGAGATCACTCATACGACATGATGAAAAGTGTGGGTTCGATCCAAGAGGATCGCTACATTTCCAAAAAGTACTTATGGGCCCAAAACGGACACCGTATGCAAAAGTCACACTCAATTCTTAGATCGCCGACAATCCAACCGTTCCAAATAAGCAAGTGCTTATTCTTCCACAAAGGATCAAAATCGCTAATACATCATGCGGAAAAGGGTGGGTTCAATTCAAAAGGATCTCTACATTTCCAAAAAGTACTTATGGGCCCAAAACGGACAACGTACACAAAATTTACACTCAGTTCTTAGATGGCCGACAATCCAACCGTTCCAAATAAGCAAGTGCTTGTTCTTCCACAAAGGATCAAAATCCCTCATACATCACACGGAAAAGGGTGGGTTCAATGCAAAAGGATCGCTACATTTCCAAAAAGTACTTATGGGCCCAAAACGGACACCGTATGCAAAAGGTACACTTAATTCTTCGATCGTCGACAATCCAAGCATTCCAAATAAGCAACTGTGTGTTCTTCAACAAATGGCCGAGATCACTCATACGACATGATAAAAGGCGTGGGTTCGATCCAAGAGGATCGCTACATTTTCCAAAAGTACTTATGGGCCCAAAACGGACACCGTATGCAAAAGTCACGCTCAGATCTTCGAACGCCGACAATCCAACCGTTCCAAATAAGCAAGTGCTTGTTCTACCACAAATGGCCAAAATTCGTCATACATCATGATGAAACTATGAGTCCAATTCAAAAGGGTCGCTACATTTTCGAAAAGTACTTATGGGCCCAAAACGGACACCGTATGCAAAAGTGACACTCAGTTCTTCTATCGTCGACAATCCAAGCATTCCAAATAAGCATTTGCGTGTTCTTCAACAAATGGCCAAGATCACTCATACGACAAGATGAAAAGCGTGGGTTCGATCCAAGAGGATCGCTACATTTCCAAAAAGTACTTATGGGCCAAAAGAGGACACCGCATGCAAAAGTCACATCAAATCTTCGATCGCCAACAATCCAACCGTTCCAAATAAGCAAGTGCTTGTTATTCCAAAAATGGCCAAATCCGTCATACGTCACGAAAAAGCTGTGAGATCAATTCAAAAGGGTCGTTACATTTCCGAAAAGTACTTATGGGCCCAAAATGGACTCCGTATACAAAAGTTACACTAAGTTCTTCGATAGCCGACAATCCAAGCATTCCAAATAAGCAAGTGCTTGTTCATCCACAAATGACTGAAATCCCTCATACGATGTGAGCAAAAGGGTGGCTTAAATCCAAAAAGGATCGCTACATTTTCGGAAAGTACTTATGGGCCCAAAACGGACACCGTATGCAAAAGTCACACTCAGTTCTTCGATCGCCTACAATCCAAGCATTCCAAATAAGCAAGTGCTTGTTCTCCCACAAAGGACTGAAATCCCTCATACATCACGTGAAAAAGGGTGGGTTCAATCCAAAAGGATCGCTACATTTCTGGAAAGTACTTATGGGCCCAAAACGGACACTGTATGCAAAAGTCACACTCAGTTCTTCGATCGCCTACAATCCAATTATTCCAAATAAGCAAGTGCTTGTTCTTCCACAAAGGACCGAAATCCCTCATATATCACGTGAAAAAGGGTGGGTGCAATCCAAAAGGATCACTACATTTCAAAAAAGTACTTATGGGCCCAAAATGGACACCGTATGCAAAAGTCATACTCAGTTCTTCGATCGTCGACAATCCAAGCATTCCAAATAAGCAACTGCGTATTCTTCGACAAATGGCCGAGATCACTCATACGACAAGATGAAAAGCATGGGTTCGACTCAAGAGGATCGCTACATTTTCCAAAAGTACATATGGGCCCAAAACGGACACCGTATGCAAAAGTCACACTCAGATCTTCGAACGCCGACAATCCAACCGTTCCAAATAAGCAAGTCCTTGTTCTTCCACAAATGGCCAAAATTCGTCATATATCATGATGAAACAATGAGTTCAATTAAAAAGGGAAGCTACATTTTCGAAAAGTACATATGGGCCCAAAATGGACACTGTATGCAAAAGTGACACTCAGTTCTTCGATCGTCGACAATCCAAGCATTCCAATAAAGCAACTGTGTATTCTTTGACAAATGGCCGAGATCACTCATACGACATGATGAAAAGCATGGGTTCGACTCAAGAGGATCGCTACATTTTCCAAAAGTACTTATGGGCCCAAAATGGACACCGTATGCAAAAGTCACACTCAGTTCTTTGACCGTCGACAATCCAACCGTTCCTAATAAGCAAGTGCTTGTTCTTCCCCAAATGGCCAAAATTCATCATACATCATGATGAAACTAAGAGTTCAATTCAAAAGGGTCGCTACATTTTCGAAAAGTACATATGGGCCTAAAACGAACATCGTATGCAAAAGTGATACTCAGTTCTTCAATCGTCGACAATCCAAGCATTCCAAATAGGGAACTGCGTGTTCTTTGACAAATGGGCGAGATCACTCATACGACATGATGAAAAGCGTGGGTTCGATCTAAGAGGATCACTACATTTCCAAAAAGTACTTATGGGCCCTAAATGGACACCGTATGCAAAAGTCACACTCAGATCTTCGAACGCCGACAATCAAACCGTTCCAAATAAGCAAGTCCTTGTTCTTCCTCAAATGGCCAAAATTCGTCATACATCATGATGAAACTATGAGTTCAATTCAAAAGGATCGCTACATTTTCGAAAAGTACTTACGGGCCCAAAACGGACACTGTATGCAAAAGTCACACTCAGTTCTTCGAACGCCTACAATCCAAGCGTTCCAAATAAGCAGGTGCTTGTTCTTCCACAAAGGATCGAAATCCCTCATACATCATGTGAAAAAGGGTGGGTTCAATCTAAAAGAATCGCTACATTTCCAAAAGTACTTATGGGCCCAAAACGAACACCGTGTACAAAAGTCACACTCAGTTCTTTGATCGCCTACAATCCAAGCATTCCAAATAAGCAAGTGCTTATTCTTCCAAAAAGGACCGAAATCCCTTAAACAACACGCGAAAATGGGTGGGTTCAATCCAAAAGGATCGCTACATTTCCAAAAAGTACATATGGGCCCAAAACGGACACCGTATGCAAAGGTCACACTCAGTTCTTAGATCGTCGACAATCCAACCGTTCCAAATAAGCAAGTGCTTGTTCTTCCACAAAGGATCAAAATCCCTCATACATCACGCAGAAAAGGGTGGGTTCAATCCAAAAGGATCGCCACATTTCCAAAAAGTACTTATGGGCCCAAAATGGACACCGTATGCAAAAGTCACACTCAGTTCTTCGAACGCCGACAATCCAACCGTTCCAAATAAGCAAGTGCTTGTTCTTCCTGAAATAGCCAAAATTCATCATACATCATGATGAAACTATGAGTTCAATTCAAAAGGGTCGCTATATTTTTGAAAAGTACTTATGGGCCCAAAACGGACACCGTATGCAAAAGTGACACTGAGTTCTTCGATCGTCGACAATCCAATCATTCCAAATAAGCAACTGCGTGTTCTTCGATAAATGGCCGAGATCACTCATATGATATGATGAAAAGCCTGGGTTCGATCCAAGAGGATCGCTACATTTTCCAAAAGTACTTATGGGCCCAAAATGGACAACGTATGCAAAAGTCACACTCAGATCTTCGAACGCCGACAATCAAATCGTTCCAAATAAGCAAGTCCTTGTTCTTCCTCAAATGGCCAAAATTCGTCATACATCATGATGAAACTATGAGTTCAATTCAAAAGGATCGCTACATTTTCGAAAAGTACTTACGGGCCCAAAACGGACACTGTATGCAAAAGTTACACTCAGTTCTTCGATAGCCGACAATCCAAGCATTCCAAATAAGCAAGTGCTTGTTCATCCACAAAATGACTGAAATCCCTCATACGATGTGAGCAGAAGGGTGGGTTAAATCCAAAAGGATCGCTACATTTCCGAAAAGTACTTAGGGGCCCAAAACGGACACCGTATGCAAAAGTCACACTCAGTTCTTCGATCGCCTAAAATCCAAGCATTCCAAATAAGCAAGTGCTTGTTCTTCTACAAAGGACTGAAATCCCTCATACATCTCGTGAAAAAGGATGGGTTCAATCCAAAAGGATCGCTACATTTCCAAAAAGTACTTATGGGCCCAAAACGGACACCGTATGCAAAAGTCACACTCAGTTCTTAGAACGTCGAAAATACAACCGTTCCAAATAAGCAAGTGCTTGTTCTACCACAAAGGATCAAAATCCCTCATACATCACGTGAAAAGGGGTGGGTTCAATCCAAAAGGATCGCTACATTTCCAAAAAGTACTTATGGGCCAAAAACGGACACCGTATGCAAAAGTCACACTCAGTTCTTCGATCGCCGACAATCCAAGCATTCCAAATAAGCAACTGCGTGGTCTTCAAAAAAGGCCGAGATCACTCATACGACATGATGAAAGGCGTGGGTTCGATCCAAGAGGATCGCTACATTTTTCGAAAGTACTTATGGGCCCAAAACGGACACCATATGCAAAAGTCACACTCAGATCTTCGAACGCCTACAATCCAACCGTTCCAAATTAGCAAGTGCTTGTTCTTCCACAAATGGCCAAAATTCGTCATACATCATGATGAAACTATGAGTTCAATTCAAAAGGGTCGCTACATTTTCAAAAAGTACTTATGGGCCCAAAACGGACAACGTATGCAAAAGTGACATTCAGTTCTTCGATCGTCGACAATCCAAGCATTCCAAATAAGCAACTGCATGTTCTTCGACAAATGGCTGAGATCACTCATACAACATGATGAAAAGCGTGGATTCGATCCAAGAGGATCGCTACATTTCCAAAAAGTACTTATGGGCCAAAAACGGACACGGTATGCAAAAGTCACACTCAGATCTTCGATAGTCGACAATCCAACCGTTCCAAATAAGCAAGTGCTGGTTATTCCAAAAATGGACAAAATCCGTCATACGTCACGACGAAGCCGTGATTTCAATTCAATAGGGTCGCTACATTTTCGAAAAGTACTTATGGGCCCAAAATGGACACCGTATGCAAAAGTCACACTTAGTTCTTCGATCGCCGACAATCCAAGCATTCCAAATAAGCAACTGCGTGTTCTTCAACAAATGGCCGAGATCACTCGTACGACATGATGAAAGGTGTGGGTTCGATCCAAGAGGATCGCTACATTTTCCAAAAGTACTTATGGGCCCAAAACTGACACCTTATGCAAAAGTCACACTCAGATCTTCGATCGCCGACAATCCAACCGTTCCAAATAAGCAACTGCTTGTTATTCCAAAAGTGGCCAAAATCCATCATACGTCACGGTAAAGCTGTGAGTTCAATTCAATAGGCTCGCTACATTTTCGAAAAGTACTTATGGGCCCAAAACGGACACTGTATGCAAAAGTTACATTCAGTTCTTCGATAGCCGATAATCCAAGCATTCCAAATAAGCAAGTGCTCGTTCATCCACAAACGACTGAAATCCCTCATACGATGTGAGCAAAAGGGTGGGTTAAATCCAAAAGGATCACTACATTTTCAAAAAGTACTTATGGGCCCAAAACGGATACCGTATGCAAAAGTCACACTCAGATCCTCGATTGCCGACGATCCAACCGTTCCAAATAAACAAGTGCTAGTTTTTCCAAAAATGGCCAAAATCCATCATTCATCATGGTGAAGCTGTGAGTTCAATTCAAAAGGGTCGCTACAATTCCGGAAAGTACTTATGGGCCCAAAACGGACACCATATGCAAAAGTCACACTCAGTTCTTCGATCGCCTACAATCCAAGCATTCCAAATAAGCAAGTGCTTATTCTTCCACAAAGGACCGAAATCCCTCATACATCACTTGAAAAAGGGTGGGTTCAATCTAAAAGGATCGCTACATTTCCAAAAAGTACTTATGGGCCCAAAACGGACACCGTATGCAAAAGTCACACTCAGTATTTCGATCGCCGACAATCCAAGCATTCCAAATAAGCAACTGCGTGTTCTTCAACAAATGGCCGAGATCACTCATATGACATGATGAAAGGCGTGGGTTCGATCCAAGAGGATCGCCACTTTTTCCAAAAGTCTTATGGGCCCAAAACGGACACCGTATGCAAAAGTTACACTCAGATCTTCGAATGCCGACAATCCAACAATTCCAAATAAGCAAGTTCGTGTTCTTCCACAAATGGCCAAAATTCATCATACATCATGATGAAACTATGAGTTCAATTCAAAAGGGTCGCTACACTTTCGAAAAGTACTTATGGGCATAAAATGGACACCGTATGCAAAAGTGACACTCAGTTCTTCGATCGTCGATAATCCAAGCATTCCAATTAAGCAACTGCGTGTTCTTTGACAAATGGTCGAGATCACTCATACGACATGATGAAAAGCATGGGTTCGATCCAAGAGGATCGCTACATTTTCCAAAAGTACTTATGGGCCCAAAATGGACACCGTATGCAAAAGTCACTCTCAGATCTTCGAACGGCGACAATCAAACCGTTCCAAATAAGCAAGTGCTTGTTCTTCCTCAAATGGCCAAAATTCATCATACATCATGATGAAACTATGAGTTCAATTCAAAAGGATCGCTACATTTCCGGAAAGTACTTAGGGGCCCAAAACGGACACCGTATGCAAAAGTCACACTCAGTTCTTCGATCGCCTACAATCCAAGCATTCCAAATAGGCAAGTGCTTGTTCTTCCACAAAGGACCGAAATCCCTCATACATCACGTGAGAAAGGATGGGTTCAATCCAAAAGGATCGCTACATTTCCAAAAAGTACTTATGGGCCCAAAACGGACACCGTATGCAAAAGTTACACCCAGTTCTTAGATCGCCGACAATCCAACCGTTCCAAATAAGCAATTGGTTGTTCTACCACAAAGGATCAAAATCCCTCATACATCACGCGAAAAAGGGTGGGTTCAATCCAAAAGGATCGCTACATTTCCAAAAAGTACTTATGGGCCCAAAACGGACACCGTATGCAAAAGTCACACTCAGTTCTTCGATCGCCGACAATCCAAGCATTCCAAATAAGCAACTGCGTGTCCTTTAAAAAATGGCCGAGATCACTCATACGACATGATGAAAGGCATGGGTTCGATCCAAGAGGATCGCTACATTTTCCAAAAGTACTTATGGGCCCAAAACGGACATCGTATACAAAAGTCACACTCAGATCTTCGAACGCCGACAATCCAACCGTTCCAAATAAGCAAGTGCTTGTTCTTCCACAAATGGCCAAAATTCGTCATACATCATGATGAAACTATGAGTTCAATTCAAAAAGGTTGCTACATTTTCGAAAAGTACTTATGGGCCCAAAACGGACACCGTATGCAAAAGTGACATTCAGTTCTTCGATCGTCGACAATCCAAGCATTCCAAATAAGCAATTGCGTGTTCTTCGACAAATGGCTGAGATCACTCATAAGACATGATGAAAAGCGTGGGTTCAATCCAAGAGGATCGCTACATTTCCAAAAAGTACTTATGGGCCAAAAACGGACATGGTATGCAAAAGTCACACTCAGATCTTCGATAGTCGACAATCCAACCGTTCCAAATAAGCAAGTGGTTATTATTAGAAAAATGGCCAAAATCCATCATACATCATGGCAAAGCCGTGAGTTCAATTCAAAAGGGTCGCTACATTTCCAAAAAGTACTTATGGTGCCAAAACGGACACCGTATGCAAAAGTTACACTTAGTTATTCGATAGGCGACAATCCAAGCATTCCAAATAAGCAAGTGCTTGTTCATCCACAAACGACCGTAATCCCTCATACGATGTGAGCAAAAGGGTGGGTTAAATCCAAAAGGATCGCTACATTTCCTGAAAGTACTTAGGGGCCCAAAACGGACACCATATGCAAAATTTACACTCAGTTCTTCGATCGCCTACTATCCAAGCATTCCAAATAAGCAAGTGCTTGTTCTTCCACAAAGGATTGAAATCCCTCATACATCACATGAAAAAGGATGGGTTCAATCCAAAAGGATCGCTACATTTCCAAAAAGTACTTACGGGCCCAAAACGGACACCGTATGCAAAAGTGACACTAAGTTCTTCGATCGTCGACAATCCAAGCATTCCAAATAAGCAATTGCGTGTTCTTCGACAAATGGTCGAGATCACTCATACGACATGATGAAAAGCATGGGTTCGATCCAAGAGGATCGCTACATTTCCAAAAAGTACTTATGGGCCCAAAACGGACACGGTATGCAAAAGTCACACTCAAACCATCGATCGCCGACAATCCAACCGTTCCAAATAAGCAAGTGCTTGTTATTCCAAAAATGGCCAAAATTCGTCATACATCACGACGAAGCTGTGAGTTCAATTCAATAGGGTCGCTACATTTCAGAAAAGTACTTATGGACCCAAAACTGACACGGTATGCAAAAGTCACACTCAGATCATCGATCGCCGACAATCCAACCGTTCCAAATAAGCAAGTTCTTGTTATTCCAAAAATGGCAAAAATCCATCATACGTCACGACGAAGCTATGACTTCAATTCAATAGGGTCGCTACATTTCCAAAAAGTACTTATGGGCCAAAAAACGGACACCGTATGCAAAAGTCACACTCAGTTCTTCGATCGCCGACAATCTCCCTCATACGATGTGAGCAAAAGGCTGGGTAAAATCCAAAAGGATCGCTACTTTTGTGAAAAGTACATATGGGCCCAAAACGGACACCGTATACAAAAGTCACACTCAGATCTTCGATCGCCGACAATCCAACCGTTCAAAATAAGCAAGTGCTTGTTATTCCAAAAATGGCCAAAATCCATCATACGTTACGGCGAAGCTGTGAGTTCAATTCAAAAGGGTCGCTACATTTCCGAAAAGAACTTATGGGCCCAAAACGGACACCGTATGCAAAAGTCACACTCAGTTCTTCGATCGCCTACAATCCAAGCTTTCCAAATAAGCAAGTGCTTGTTCATCCACAAACGGCCGTAATCCCTCATACGATGTGAGCAAAAGGGTGGGTTAAATCCAAAAGGGTCGCTACATTTCCGAAAAGTACTTATGGGCCCAAAACGGACACCGTATGCAAAAGTCACACTTAGATCTTCGATCGCCGACAATCCAACCGTTCCAAATAAGCAAGAGCATGTTATTCCAAAAATGGCCAAAATCCATTATACGTCACGACAAAGCTGTGAGTTCAATTCAAAAGGGTCGCTACATTTTCGGAAAGTACTTATGGGCCCAAAACGGACACCGTAAGCAAAAGTCACACTCAGTTCTTCGATCGCCGACAATCCAAGCATTCCAAATAAGCAAGTGCTTGTTCTTCCACAAAGGACCGAAATCCCTCATACATCACATGAAAAAGGATGGGTTCAATCCAAAAGGATCGCTACATTTCCAAAAAGTACTTATGGGCCCAAAACGGACACCATTTGCAAAAGTCACACTCAGATCTTCGATCGCCGACAATCCAACCGTTCCAAATAAGCAAGTGCTTGTTATTCCAAAAGTGGCCAAAATCCATCATACGTCACGGCGAAGCTATGAGTTCAATTCAATAGGTTCGCCACATTTTCGAAAAGTACGTATGGGCCCAAAACGGACACCGTATGCAAAAGTTACATTCAGTTCTTCGATAGCCGACAATCCAAGCATTCCAAATAAACAAGTGCTTGTTCATCCACAAATGACTGAAATCCCTCATACGATGTGAGCAAAAGGCTGGGTTAAATCCAAAAGGATCGCTACTTTTGCGAAAAGTACTTTTGGGCCCAAAACGGACACCGTATACAAAAGTCACACTCAGATCTTCGATCGCCGACAATCCAACCGTTCCAAATAAGCAAGTG
>NW_019263648.1:0-14752 GCF_002742605.1 Olea europaea var. sylvestris | reverse complement strand
CGACGGTGTCGGAATGGTCTAAAATTTGACTGATTGATCGGAAACAACAATCGTGCCGGCGGCTATTTCGTCATTTTTCGTGACTGTGTGGGAATGGTCAAAAAATTGACAGATTGATCGGAAACAAAAACCGCGCCGGGGGCAATTTCGTCATTTTTCGCGACGGTTTCGGAATCGGCTAAAATTTGACTGATTGATGGGAAACAAAAATCGCACCGGGGGCAATTTCTTCATTCTTCGCGACGGTGTCAGAATCAGCTAAAATTTGACTGATTGACGGGAAACAAAAATCGTGCAGGGGCAATTTCGTCATTTTTAGAGACGGTGTCGAAATGGGCTCAAATTTGACTGATTGATCGGAAACAAAAATCACTCCTGGGGCATTTTTGTAATTTTTCACGACGGTGTCGGAATCGGCTAAAATTTGACTGATTGATGGGAAACAAAAATCCCGCCGGGGGCGATTTTGTCATTTTTCGCGACGGTGTCGAAGTCGGCTAAAATTTGACTGATTGATGGGAAACAAAAATCGCTCCGGGGGCGATTTTGTCATTTTTTGCGACGGTGTCGAAGTCGGCCAAAATTTGACTGATTGATGGGAAACAAAAATCGCGTCGTGGGCGATTTCGACATTATTCGCGACGGTGTCGAAATGGGCTCAAATTTGACCAATTGATCGGAAAAAAAATGGAGCCGGGGGCAATATCCTCTTTTTTCGCGACGGTGTTGGAATCGGCTAAAATTTGACTGATTGATGGGAAACAAAAAACGCGCTGGGGGCGATTTCGTCATTTTTCGCGACGGTGTCGAAGTCGGCCAAAATTTGACTGATTGATGGGAAACAAAAATCACGCCGGGGGCGTTTTCGTAATTTTTCGCGACGGCGTCGAATTGTGCTCAAATTTGACAGATTGATCGGAAACAAAAATCGCGTCGGGCGCAATTTCGTCATTTTTCACAAAGGTATCGGAATCTGCTAAAATTTGACAAATTAATCGGTAATAAAAATCGCCCCGAGGGCAATTTCGTCGTTTTTCGTGACGACGTCGGAATGGTCTAAAATTTGACTGATTGATCGGAAACAAAAATCGCGCCAGGGCCTATTTCGTCATTTTTCGCGACTTTGTTGGAATGGGCAAAAATTTGACAGATTGATCGGAAACAAAAATCGCGCCGAGGGAAATTTCGTCATTTTTCGCGACGGTATCGTAATCGGCTAAAATTTGACTGATTCATGGGAAACAAAAATCGCGCAGGGGGCGATTTCGTCATTTTTCGCGACGGTGTCGAAATGGGCTCAAATTTGACCGATTGATCGGAAACAAAAATCGCTCCGGGGGCAATTTCGTCATTTTTCGCGACAGTGTCGAAATCGGCTAAAATTTGACTGATTGATGGGAAACAAAAATCGCGCAGGGGCAATTTCGTCATTTTTCGAGACGGTGTCGGAATCGGCTAAAACTTGAACGATTGATGGGAAACAAAAATCGCGCCGGGGGAAATTTCGTCATTTTTCGCGGCGGTGTCGGAATCAGCTAAAACTTGACTTATTGATGGGAAACAAAAATCGCGCCGTGAGCAATTTCGTCATTTTTCGCGACGGTGTCGGAATCAACTAAAATTTGACTGAATGATGGGAAACAAAAATCGCGCCGGTGGCGATTTCGTCATTTTTCGCGACGGTGTAGAAATGGGCTCAAATTTGACCGATTGATCGGAAAAAAAATCGCCCCAGGGGCAATTTCGTCATTTTTCGCGACGGTGTTGGAATCGTCTAAAATTTGACTGATTGATGGGAAACAAAAATCGCGCCGGGGGCAATTTCGTCATTTTTCATGACGGTGTCGTAATCGGCTAAAATTTGACTGATTGATGGGAAACAAAAATCGCGCCGGGGGCGATTTCGTCATTTTTCGCGACGGTGTCGAAATGGGCTCAAATTTGACCGATTGATCGGAAACAAAAATCGCTCCGGGGGCAATTTCGTCATTTTTCGCGACAATGTCGAAATTGGCTAAAATTTGACCGATTGATGGGAAACAAAAATCGCGCAGGGGCAATTTCGTCATTTTTCGAGACGGTGTCGGAATGGGCTCAAATTTGACTGATTGATCGGAAACAAAAATCACTCCGGTGGCAATTTCTTAATTTTTCACGACGGTGTCGAAGTCGGCCATAATTTGACTGATTGATGGGAAACAAAAATCACGCCGGGGGCGTTTTCGTAATTTTTCGCGACGGCGTCGAATTGGGCTCAAATTTGACAGATTGATCGGAAACAAAAATCGCGTCGGGCGTAATTTCGTCATTTTTCAAAAAGTTGTCGGAATCGGCTAAAATTTGACAAATTAATCGGTAATAAAAATCGCCCCGAGGGCAATTTCGTCGTTTTTCGTGACGGCGTCGGAATGGTCTAAAATTTGACTGATTGATCGGAAACAAAAATCGCGCCGGGGCCTATTTCGTCATTTTTCGCGACTTTGTTGGAATGGGCAAAAATTTGACAGATTGATCGCAAACAAAAATCGCGCCGAGGGCAATTTCGTCATTTTTCGCGACGGTATCGTAATCTGCTAAAATTTGACCGATTGAAGGGAAACAAAAATCGTGCCGAGGGCGATTTCGTAATTTTTCGCGACGGTGTCGAAATGGGCTCAAATTTGACCAATTGATCAAAAACAAAAATCGCGCCGGGGGCAATTTCGTCATTTTTCGCGACAGTGTCAAAATCAGCTAAAATTCGACTGATTGATGGGAAACAAAAATCGCGCAGGGGCAATTTCGTCATTTTTCGAGACGGTGTCGGAATCGGCTAAAATTTGACTGATTAATGGGAAACAAAAATCGCGCCTGGGGCAATTTCGTCATTTTTGGCAACGGTGTCGGAAACGGCTAAAATTTGACTGATTCATGGGAAACAAAAATTGCGCAGGGGGCGATTTCGTCATTTTTCGCGACGGTGTCGAAATGGGCTCAAATTTGACCGATTGATCGGAAACAAAAATCGCTCCGGGGGCAATTTCGTCATTTTTCGCGACAATGTCGAAATCGGCTAAAATTTGACTGATTGATGGGAAACAAAAATCGCGCAGGGGCAATTTCATCATTTTTCGAGACGGTGTCGGAATCGGCTAAAACTTGACCGATTGATGGGAAACAAAAATCGCGCCGAGGGAAATTTCGTCATTTTTCGCGACGGTGTCGGAATCAGCTAAAACTTGACTTATTGATGGGAAACAAAAATCGCGCCGTGAGCAATTTCGTCATTTTTCGCGACGGTGTCGGAATCGGCTAAAATTTGACCGATTGATCGGAAACAAAAATCGCTCCGGGGGCAATTTCGTCATTTTTCGCGACAATGTCGAAATCGGCTAAAATTTGACTGATTGATGGGAAACAAAAATCGCGCCGAGGGAAATTTCGTCATTTTTCGCGACGGTGTCGAAATGGGCTCAAATTTGACCGATTGATCGGAAAAAAATCGCCCCAGGGGCAATTTCGTCATTTTTCGCGACGGTGTTGGAATCGTCTAAAATTTGACTGATTGATGGGAAACAAAATTCGCGCCGAGGGGAATTTCGTCATTTTTCAAGACGGTGTCGTAATCGGCTAAAATTGGACTGATTGATGGGAAACAAAAATCGCGCGAGGGACGATTTCGTCGTTTTTCGCGATGGTGTCGAAATGGGCTCAAATTTGACCAATTCATCGGAAAAAAAATTGCGCCGGGGTCGATTTCGTCATTTTTCGCGACGATTTTGGAATCGTCTAAAATTTGCCTGATTCATGGGAAACAAAAATCGCGCCGGGGGCAATTTCGTCATTTTTCGCGACGGTGTCGGAATCGGCTAAAATTTGACTAATTGATGGGAAACAAAAATCGCGCCGGGGGCAATTTCGTCATTTTTCGCGACGGTGTCGGAATCGGCTAAAATTTGACTAATTGATGGGAAACAAAAATCGTGCCGGGGGCAATTTCTTTATTTTTCGCGACGGTGTCGAAATCGGCTAAAATTTGACTGATTGATGGGAAACAAAAATCACGCCGGGGGCGATTTCGTAATTTTTCGTGACGGCGTCGAATTGGGCTCAAATTTGACAGAATGATCGGAAACAAAAATCGCGTCGGGTACAATTTCGTCATTTTTCACAACGGTGTCGGAATCGGCTAAAATTTGACAGATTAATCGGAAATAAAAATTGCGCCGAGGGCAATTTCGTCGTTTTTCGTGACGGTGTCGGAATGGTCTAAAATTTGACTGATTGATCGGAAACAAAAATCGTGCCGGCGGCTATTTCGTCATTTTTCGCGACTGTGTGGGAATGGGAAAAATTTGACAGATTGATCGGAAACAAAAATCGTGCCGGGGGCAATTTCGTCATTTTTCGCGACGATGTCGGAATCGGCTAAAATTTGACTGATTGATGGGAAACAAAAATCGCGCCGGGGGCAATTTCGTCATTTTTCGCGACGATGTCGGAATCGGCTAAAATTTGACTGATTGATGGGAAACAAAAATCGCGCCGGGGGCAATTTCGTCATTTTTCGCGACGATGTCGGAATCGGCTAAAATTTGACTGATTGATGGGAAACAAAAATCGCGTCGGGGGCAATTTCGTCATTTTTCACGACGGTGTCGGAATCGTCTAAAATTTTACTGATTGGAAACAAAAATCATGCAGGGGCAATTTCGTCATTTTTCGAGACGGTGTCGGAATGGGCTCAAATTTGACTGATTGATCGGAAACAAAAATCACTCCGGGGGCAATTTCGTAATTTTTCACGACGGTGTCGGAATCGGCTAAAATTTGACTGATTGATGGGAAACAAAAATCGCGCCGGGGGCGATTTCGTCATTTTTCACGACGGTGTCGAAGTCGGCCAAAATTTGGCTGATTGATGGGAAACAAAAATCACGCCGGGGACGATTTCGTAATTTTTCGCGACGGCGTCGAATTGGGCTCAAATTTGACAGATTGATCGGAAACAAAAATCGCGTCGGGCATAATTTCGTCATTTTTCACAACGGTGTCGGAATCGGCTAAAATTTGACAGATTAATCTAAAATAAATATTGCGACGAGGGCAATTTCGTCGTTTTTCGCGACGGTGTCGGAATAGTCTAAAATTTGACTGATTGATCGGAAACAAAAATCATGCCGGCGGCTATTTCGTCATTTTTCGCGACTGTGTGGGAATGGGAAAAATTTGACAGATTGATCGGAAACAAAAATTGCGCCAGGGGCAATTTCGTCATTTTTCGCGACGGTGTCGAAATGGGCTCATATTTGACCGATTGATCGGAAAAAAAATCGCCTCGGGGGCAATTTCGTCATTTTTCGCGACGGTGTTGGAATCGTCTAAAATTTGACAGATTGATGGGAAACAAAAATCGCGCCGAGGGCAATTTCGTCATTTTTCACGACGGTGTCGGAATCGTCTAAAATTTGACGGATTGATGGGAAACAAAAATCTCGCGGGGGCCGATTTCGTCATTTTTCGCGACGGTGTCGAAATGGGCTCAAATTTGACCGATTCATAGGAAAAAAAATCGCGCCGGGGGCAATTTCGTCATTTTTCGCGACGGTGTCGGAATCGGCTAAAATTTGACTGATTGATGGGAAACAAAAATAGCGCTGGGGGCGATTTCATAATTTTTCGCGACAGTGTCGAAATGGGCTCAAATTTGATAGATTGATCGGAATCAAAAATCGCGCCGGGGGCGATTTCGTCATTTTTCCCGACGGTGTCGAAATGTGCACAAATTTGACCGATTGATCGGAAACAAAAATCGCGCCGAGGGCAATTTCGTCATTTTTCGCGACGGTGTTGGAATGAGCAAAAATTTAACAGATTGATCGGAAACAAAAATCGCGCCGGGGGCGATTTCGTCATTTTTTGCGACGGTGTCGAAATGGGCACAAATTTGACCGATTGATCGGAAACAAAAATCGCGCCGAGGGCAATTTCGTCATTTTTCGCGACGGTGTTGGAATGAGCAAAAATTTAACAGATTGATCGGAAACAAAAATCGCGCCGGGGGCGATTTCGTCATTTTTTGCGACGGTGTCGAAATGGGCACAAATTTGACCGATTGATCGGAAACAAAAATCGCGCCGAGGGCAATTTCGTCATTTTTCGCGACGGTGTTGGAATCGTCTAAAATTTGACAGATTGATGGGAAACAAAAATCGCGCCGAGGGCAATTTCGTCATTTTTCGCGACGGTGTCGGAATCGTCTAAAATTTGACGGATTGATGGGAAACAAAAATCTCGCGGGGGGCGATTTCGTCATTTTTCGCGACGGTGTCGAAATGGGCTCAAATTTGACCGATTCATAGGAAAAAAAATCGCGCCGGGGTCGATTTCGTCATTTTTCGCGACTGTTTGGGAATCATCTAAAATTTGATTGATTGATGGGAAACAAAAATCGCGCCGGGGGCAATTTCGTCATTTTTCGCGACGGTGTCGGAATCGGCTAAAATTTGACTGATTGATGGGAAAAAAAATAGCGCTGGGGGCGATTTCGTAATTTTTCGCGACAGTGTCGAAATGGGCTCAAATTTGACAGATTGATCGGAATCAAAAATCGCGCCGGGGGCGATTTCGTCATTTTTCCCGACGGTGTCGAAATGTGCACAAATTTGACCGATTGATCGGAAACAAAAATCGCGCCGAGGGCAATTTCGTCATTTTTCGCGACAGTTTCGAAATCGGTTAAAATTTGACTGATTGATGGGAAACAAAAATCCCGCCAGGGGCGATTTCGTCATTTTTCGCGACGGTTTTGGAATCGCCTAAATTTTGACTGATTGATGGGAAACAAAAATCGCACCGGGGGCAATTTCGTCATTTTTCGCGACAGTGTCGGAATCAGCTAAAATTTGACTGATTGATGGGAAAAAAAATCGCGCCGGGGGCGATTTCGTCATTTTTTGCGACGGTGTCGAAATGGGCACAAATTTGAACGATTCATCGAAAAAAAATCGCGCCGGGGTCGATTTCGTCATTTTTCGCGACGGTGCCGGAATCGAATAAAATTTGACTGATTGATGGGAAACAAAAATTGCGCCGGGGCCGATTTCGTCATTTTTCGCGACGGTGTTGGAATGAGCAAAAATTTAACAGATTGATCGGAAACAAAAATCGCGCCGGGGGAGATTTCGTCATTTTTCGCTATGGTGTCGAAATGGGCTCAAATTTGACTGATTGATTGGAAAAAAAATCGCACAGGGGCAATTTCGTCATTTTTCGAGACGTTGTCGGAATCGGCTAAAATTTGACTGATTGATGGGAAACAAAAATCGCGCCGGGGGCAATTTCATCATTTTTCGCGACGGTGTTGGAATGAGCAAAAATTTAACAGATTGATCGGAAACAAAAATCGCGCCGGCGGCTATTACGTCATTTTTCGCGACTTTCGTCATTTTTCGCGACAGTGTCGAAATGGGCTCAAATTTGACTGATTGATTGGAAAAAAAATCGCACAGGGGCAATTTCGTCATTTTTCACATCGGTGTCGGAATCGGCTAAAATTTGACAGATTAATCGGAAATAAAAATCGCGCCGAGGGCAATTTCGTCGTTTTTCGTGATGGTGTCGGAATGGTCTAAAATTTGACTGATTGATCGGAAACAAAAATCGTGCCGGCGGCTATTTCGTCATTTTTCGCGACTTTGTTGGAATGGGCCAAAATTTGACAGATTGATCGGAAACAAAAATCGCGTAGGGGCAATTTCGTCATTTTTCGCGACGGTGTCGGAATCGGCTTAAATTTGACTGATTGATGGGAAACAAAAATCTCGCGTGGGGCGATTTCGTAATTTTTCGCGACGGCGTCGAAATGGGCTAAAATTTGACAGATTGACCGAAAATAAAAATCGTGCCGGGGGCGATTTCGTCATTTTTCGCGACAGTGTCGAAATCGGCTAAAATTTGACTGATTGATGGGAAACAAAAATCGCGTAGGGGCAATTTCGTCATTTTTCGCGACGGTGTCGGAATCGGCTTAAATTTGACTGATTGATGGGAAACAAAAATCTCGCGTGGGGCGATTTCGTAATTTTTCGCGACGGTGTCGAAATGAGCTCAAATCTGACTGATTGATCGGAAACAAAAATCGCGTCGGGCGCAATTTCGTCATTTTTCACAACGGTGTCGGAATCGGCTAAAATTTGACTGATTGATCGGAAACAAAAATCGCGTCGGGCGCAATTTCGTCATTTTTCACAACGGTGTCGGAATCGGCTAAAATTTGACAGATTAATCGGAAATAATAATCGCGCCGGGGGCAATTTCGTCATGTTTCGCGACGGTGTCGGAATCGGCTCAAATTTGACTGATTGATCGGAAACAAAAATCGCGCCGGGGCCTATTTCGTCATTTTTCGCGACTTTGTTGGAATGAGCAAAAATTTGACAGATTGATCGGAAACAAAAATCGGGGCGAGGGCAATTTCGTCGTTTTTCGCGACGGTGTCGTAATCGGCTAAAATTTGACTGATTAAAGGGAAACAAAAATCGTGCCGGGGGCGATTTCGTCATTTTTCGCGACGGTGTCGAAATGGGCTCAAATTTGACCAATTGATCGGAAACAAAAATCGCGCAGGGGCAATTTCGTTATTTTTCGCGACGGTGTCGTAATCGGCTCAAATTTGACTGATTGATCAGGAACAAAAATCGCGCCGGGGGTAATTTCGTCATTTTTCGCGCCAGTGTCGGAATCGGCTAAAATTTGACTGATTGATGGGAAACAAAAATCGCGCAGGGGCGATTTCGTCATTTTTCGCGACGGTGTCGAAATGGGCTCGAATTTGACCGATTGATCAGAAACAAAAATTGCTCCGGGGGCAATTTCGTCATTTTTCGCGACAATGTCGAAATCGGCTAAAATTTGACTGATTGATGGGAAACAAAAATCGCGCAGGGGCAATTTCGTCATTTTTCGAGACGTTGTCGGAATCGGCTAAAACTTGACCGATTGATAGGAAACAAAAATCGCGCCGGGGGAAATTTCGTCATTTTTCGCGACGGTGTCGGAATCGGCTAAAACTTGACTTATTGGTGGGAAACAAAAATCGCGCCGGGAGCAATTTCGTCATTTTTCGCGAAGGTGTCGGAATCAACTAAAATTTGACTGAATGATGGGAAACAAAAATCGCGCCGGTGGCGATTACGTCATTTTTCGCGACGGTATCGAAATGGGCTCAAATTTGACCGATTGATCGGAAAAAAAATCGCCACGGGGGCAATTTCGTCATTTTTCGCGACGGTGTTGGAATCGTCTAAAATTTGACTGATTGATGGGAAACAAAAATCGCGCCGGGGGCAATTTCGTCATTTTTCGTAACAGTGTCGTAATCGGCTAAAATTTGACTGATTGATGGGAAACAAAAATCGCGCGGGGTACGATTTCGTCATTTTTCGCGATGGTGTCGAAATGGGCTCAAATTTGACCAATTCATCGGGAAAAAATTGCGCCGGTGTCGATTTCGTCATTTTTCGCGACGATTTTGGAATCGTTTAAAATTTGACAGATTGATGGGAAACAAAAATCGCGCCGGGGGTAATTTCGTCATTTTTCGCGACGGTGTCAGAATCGGCTAAAATTTGACTGATTGATGGGAAACAAAAATTGCGCCGGGGGCGATTTCGTAATTTTTCGCGACAGTGTCGAAATGGGCTCAAATTTGACAGATTGATCGGAAACAAAAATCGCGCCGGGGGCGATTTCATCATTTTTCCTGGCGGTGTCGACATGGGCACAAATTTGACCGATTGATCGGAAACAAAAATCGCGCTGGGGGCAATTTCGTCCTTTTTCGCGACAGTTTCGAAATCGGCTAAAATTTGAATGATTGATCGGAAACGAAAATCGCGCCGGGGGCGATTTCGTCATTTTTCGTGACGGTGTCGAAATGGGCTCAAATTTGAACGATTCATCAGAAAAAAATCGCGCCGGGGTCGATTTCGTCATTTTTCACGACGGGTCGGAATCGGCTAAAATTTGACCGATTGATCGGAAACAAAAATCGCGCCGGGGGCGATTTCGTCATTTTTCGCGACGGTTTTGAAATCGTCTAAAATTTGATTGATTGATGGGAAACAAAAATCGCGCCGGGGGCAATTCCTAATTTTTCTTGAAGGTGTCGAAATGTGCTCAAATTTGACCGATTCATCGAAAAAAAATCGCCCATCGCGCCGGGGGTTCATTTTTAGCGACGATTTTGGAATCGTCTAAAATTTGACTGATTGATGGGAAACAAAAATCGCGCCGGGGGCGATTTCGTAATTTTTCGCGACAGTGTCGAAAAGGGCTCGAATTTGACCGATTGATCGGAAAAAAATCGCGCCGTGAGCAATTTCGTCATTTTTCGCGACGGTGTCGGAATAAGCTAAAATTTGACTGATTGATGGGAAACAAAAATCGCGCCGGGGGCGATTTCGTAATTTTTCGCGACAGTGTCGAAAAGGGCTCGAATTTGACCGATTGATCGGAAAAAAATCGCGCCGTGAGCAATTTCGTCATTTTTCACGACGGTGTTGGAATCGTCTAAAATTTGAATGATTGATGGGAAACAAAAATCGCGCCGGGGGCAATTTCGTCATTTTTCACGACGATGTCGTAATCGGATAAAATTTGATGATTGATGGGAAACAAAAATCGCGCGTGGGCCGATTTCGTCATTTTTCGCGACGGTGTCGAAATGGGCTCAAATTTGAACGATTCATCCGGAAAAAAATCGCGCCGGGGTCGATTTCGTCATTTTTCGCGAAGGTTTTGGAATCGTCTAAAATTTGACTGATTCATGGGAAACAAAAATCGCGCAGGGGCGATTTCGTCATTTTTCGCAACGGTGTCGAAATGGGCTCAAATTTGACCGATTGATCGGAAACAAAAATCGCTCCGGGGGCAATTTCGTCATTTTTCGCGACAATGTCGAAATCGGCTAAAATTTGACTGATTGATGGGAAACAAAAATCGCGCTGGGGGCGATTTCGTAATTTTTCGCGACAGTGTCGAAATGGGCTCAAATTTGACAGATTGATCGGAAACAAAAATCGCGCCGGGGGCGATTTCGTCATTTTTCCCGACGGTGTCGAAATGTGCACAAATTTGAACGATTGATCGGAAACAAAAATCGCGCCGAGGGCAATTTCGTCATTTTTCGCGACAGTTTCGAAATCGGCTAAAATTTGACTAATTGATGGGAAACAAAAATCGCGCCAGGGGCGATTTCGTCATTTTTCGCGACGGTGTCGAAATGGGCTCAAATTTGACCGATTCATCGGAAAAAAATCGCGTCGGGGTCGATTTCTTCATTTTTCGCGACGGTTTTGGAATCGTCTAAATTTTGAATGATTGATGGGAAATAAAAATCGCGCCGGGGGCAATTTCGTCATTTTTCGGGACGGTGTCGGAATCAGCTAAAATTTGACTGATTGATGAGAAAAAAAATCGCGCCGGGGGCGATTTCGTCATTTTTTGCGACGGTGTCGAAATGGTCTCAAATTTGAACGATTCATCGGAAAAAAATCGCGCCGGGGTCGATTTCGTCATTTTTCGCGACGGTGCCGGAATCGACTAAAATTTGACTGATTGATGGGAAACAAAAATCGCGCAGGGGCAATTTCGTCATTTTTCGAGACGTTGTCGGAATCGGCTAAAACTTGACCGATTGATGGGAAACAAAAATCGCGCCGGGGGAAATTTCGTCATTTTTCGCGACGGTGTCGAAATCGGCTAAAACTTGACTTATTGATGGGAAACAAAAATCGCTCCGGAAGCAATTTCGTCATTTTTCGCGACGGTGTCGGAATCAACTAAAATTTGACTGAATGATGAGAAACAAAAATCGCGCCGGTGGCAATTTCGTCATTTTTCGCGACGGTATCGAAATTGGCTCAAATTTGACCGATTGATCGGAAAAAAATCGCCACGGGGGCAATTTCGTCATTTTTCGCGACGGTGTTGGAATCGTCTAAAATTTGACTGATTGATGGGAAACAAAAATCGCGCCGGGGGCAATTTCGTCATTTTTCGCAACAGTGTCGTAATCGGCTAAAATTTGACTGATTGATGGGAAACAAAAATCGCGCGGGGGACGATTTCGTCATTTTTCGCGATGGTGTCGAAATGGGCTCAAATTTGACGAATTCATCGGAAAAAAATTGCGCCGGTGTCGATTTCGTCATTTTTCGCGACGATTTTGGAATCGTCTAAAATTTGACTGATTGACGGGAAACATAAATCGCGCCGGGGGTAATTTCGTCATTTTTCGCGACGGCGTCGGAATCGGCTAAAATTTGACTGATTGATGGGAAACAAAAATCGCGCCGGGGGCGATTTCGTAATTTTTCGCGACAGTGTCGTAATGGGCTCAAATTTGACAGATTGATCGGAAACAAAAATCGAGCCGGGGGCGATTTCATCATTTTTCCTGGCGGTGTCGAAATGGGCACAAATTTGACCGATTGATCGGAAACAAAAATCGCGCTGGGGGCAATTTCGTCATTTTTCACGACAGTTTCGAAATCGGCTAAAATTTGACTGATTGATCGGAAACGAAAATCGCGCCGGGTGCGATTTCGTCATTTTTCGTGACGGTGTCGAAATGGGCTCAAATTTGACTGATTGATGGGAAACAAAAATCGCGCAGGGGCAATTTCGTCATTTTTCGCGACGGTGCCGGAATCGGCTAAAATTTGACTGATTGATGGGAAACAAAAATCTCGCGGGGGACGATTTCGTAATTTTTCGCGACGGTGTCGAAATGAGCTCAAATTTGACAGATTGATCGGAAACAAAAATCGCGCCGGGGGCAATTTCGTCATTTTTCGCGACGGTGTCGGAATCGGCTAAAATTTGACAGATTGATCGGAAACAAAAATCGCGCCGGGGGCCATTTCGTCATTTTTCGAGACGGTGTTGGAATCGGCTAAAATTTGACTGATTGATGGGAAACAAAAATCGCGCCGGGGGCAATTTCGTCATTTTTCCAGATGGTGTCGAAATCGGCTAAAATTTGACTGATTAATGGAAAACAAAAATCGCGCATGGGCGATTTCGTAATTATTCGCGACAGTGTCGAAATGGGCTCGAATTTGACCGATGGATCGGAAAAAATCGCGCCGTGGGCAATTTCGTCATTTTTCACGACGGTGTTGGAATCGTCTAAAATTTGACTGATTGATGGGAAACAAAAATCGAGCCGGGGGCAATTTCGTCATTTTTCACGACGGTGTCGTAATCGGCTTAAATTTGATGATTGATGGGAAACAAAAATCGCGCGGGGGCCGATTTCGTCATTTTTCGCGACGGTGTCGAAATGGGCTCAAATTTGAACGATTCATCCGGAAAAAATCGCGCGCGGGGTCGATTTCGTCATTTTTCGCGAAGGTTTTGGAATCGTCTAAAATTTGACTGATTCATGGGAAACAAAAATCGCGCAGGGGGCGATTTCGTCATTTTTCGCGACGGTGTCGAAATGGGCTCAAATTTGACCGATTGATCGGAAACAAAAATCGCTCCGGGGGCAATTTCGTCATTTTTCGCGACAATGTCGAAATCGGCTAAAATTTGATTGATTGATGGGAAACAAAAATCGCACCGGGGGCGATTTCGTAACTTTTCGCGACAGTGTCGAAATGGGCCCAAATTTGTCAAAGTGATCGGAAACAAAAATCGTGCCGGGGGCGATTTCGTCATTTTTCCCGACGGTGTCGAAATGTGCACAAATTTGACCGATTGATCGGAAACAAAAATCGCGCCGAGGGCAATTTCGTCATTTTTCGCAACAGTTTCGAAATCGGCTAAAATTTGATAGATTGATGGGAAAAAAATCGCGCCGGGGGCGATTTCGTCATTTTTTGCGACGGTGTCGAAATGGGCTCAAATATGAACGATTCATTGGAAAAAAAATCGCGCCGGGGTCGATTTCGTCATTTTTCGCGATGGTGTCGGAATCGAATGAAATTTGACTGATTGATGGGAAACAAAAATCGCGCCGGGGGCGATTTCGTCATTTTTCGCGACGGTGTTGAAATGAGCAAAAATTTGACTGATTGATGGGAAACAAAAATCGCGCCGGGGGCTATTTCGTCATTTTTCGCGACGGTGCTGGAATGAGCAAAAATTTGACTGATTGATGGGAAACAAAAATAGCGCTGGGGGCGATTTCGTAATTTTTCGCGAAAGTGTCGAAATGGGCTCAAATTTGACAGATTGATCGGAAACAAAAATCGCGCCGGGGGCAATTTCGTCATTTTTCGCGACAGTTTCGAAATCGGCTAAAATTTGACTGATTGATGGGAAACAAAAATCGCACCAGGGGCGATTTCGTCATTTTTCGCGACGGTGTCGAAATGGGCTCAAATTTGACCGATTCATTGGAAAAAAATCGCGCCGGGGTCGATTTCGTCATTTTTCGCAACGGTTATGGAATCGTCTAAATTTTGACTGATTGATGGGAAACAAAAATCGCGCCGGGGGCAATTTCGTCATTTTTCGCGACGGTGTCGGAATCAGCTAAAATTTGACTGATTGATGAGAAAAAAATCGCGCCGGGGGCGATTTCGTCATTTTTCGCGACGGTGTCGAAATCGGCTAAAATTTAACTGATTGATGGGAAACAAAAATCGCGCCGGGGGCGATTTCGTCATTTTTCACATCGGTGTCGGAATCGGCTAAAATTTGACAAATTAATCGGAAATAAAAATCGCGCCGAGGGCAATTTCGTCGTTTTTCGCGACGG
>NW_019263647.1:28245-31954 GCF_002742605.1 Olea europaea var. sylvestris | reverse complement strand
AAGAAATGCTGGACAGAAAATTAACAATGAAAAATCTCACCAGAGGCGATTTTGTCATTTTTCGCGACGATGTCGGTATGGGCTGAAATTTCGCAGGATGATTCGAAACAGCCCACAAAATTAGACTCGAGGCACAAACTCTGGATCACGGGATTTTAGCCAAATTCCTTCGTTTGGGCCTCCGAATAACTGATTTCCGTATTAATTATGTCAGGTTGAAGAAGTACTGGACAAAAAATTAACAAAGCAAAATAGCACCAAGGACAATTTTGTCATTTGTCGGACGATGTCAGAATGGGACGAAATTTGGTAGGTTCATTGGAAACGGCCCGCGTAATTGGACTCGACACATGGACCCGGGATCATGGGATTTTAGCCAAATTTCGTCGTTTGGGCCTACAAATAATTAATTTCTTTATTAATTAAGTCAGGTTGAAGAAGTGCTGGACAGAAAATTAACAAAGCAAAACCGCACCAGGGGCAATTTTATCATTTTTCGCGACGGTGTCAAAATGGGCAGAAATTTGGCAGGTTGATTGGAAACGGCCCACGAAATTGGACTCGGAGCACATACCTGGGATCACGGGATATTAGTCGATTTCCTTCGTTTGGGCCTGAAAATAATTCATTTCCGTATTAATATGTCAAGTTAAAGAAGTGCTGGACAGAAAATTAACAAAATGAAAATCGCACCAGGGGCAATTTTATCATTTTTCGTGACGGTGTCGGAATGGGCCGAAATTTGGCATGTTGTTTGGAAACGACCCACGAAATTGGACTCGAGGCACAGACCCGGGATCACGGGATTTTAGCTAAATTCATTCATTTTGGCCTCCGAATAATTAATTTCCTTATTTATTATGTCAGGTTGAAGAAGTGCTAGACAGAAAATTAACAAATAAAAACTGCACCTGGGGCAATTTTATCATTTTTCTCGATGGTGTCGGAATGGACCGAAATTTGGCATGTTGATTGGAAACGACCCACGAAATTGGACTCTGGGCATAGACTCGGGATCACTAGATTTTAGCCAAATTCCTTCATTTGGGCCTCCGAATAATTAATTTCCATATTAATTATGTCAGGTTGAAGAAGTGCTGGACAGAAAATTAACATAGAAAAATCGCACCAAGGGCAATTTTGTCATTTGTCGCGTCGGTGTCGGAATGGGCTGAAATTTGACAGGTTTGTTGGAAACGGCCCTTGAAATTGGACTCGGGGCACAGACCCGGGATCACGGGATTTCGGCCAAATTCCTTCATTTGGGCCTCCGAATAATTAATTTTCGTATTAATTATGTCAGGTTGAAGAAGTTCTGGATAGAAAATTAACAAAGAAAAATCGCACCAGCGGCAATTTTATCATTTTTCGTGACGGTGTCGAAATGGGCCGAAATTTGGCAGGTTAATTGGAAACGGCCCACGAAATTGGACTCGGAGCACAGACCCGGGATCACGGGATTTTAGCAAAATTCCTTCATTTTGGCCTCCAAATAATTAATTTCCTTATTAATTATGTCAGGTTGAAGAAATGCTGGACATAAAATTAACAAGGAAAAATCGCACCAGAGGCGATTTTGTCATTTTTCACGACGGTGTCGGTATGGGCCGAAATTTGGCAGGATGATTGGAAACGGCCCGTGAAATTGGATTAGGGGCACCGACCCGAGATCACAGGATTTTAGCCAAATTCCTTCGTTTGGGCCTCCGAATAATTAATTTTCGTATTAATTATGTCAGGTCGATGAAGTGCTGGACAGAAAATTAACAAAGCAAAATCGTACTACGGGCAATTTTGTCATTTGTCGCGACGGTGTCGGAATGGGACGAAATTTGGCAGGTTCATTGGAAACGGCCCACGAAATTGGACTCGGTGCACATACCCGGGATCACGAGATTTTAGCCAAATTCCTTCATTTGGGCATCCGAATAATTAATTACCGAATTAATTAAGTCATGTGGAAGAAGTGCTGGACAGAAAATTAACAAAGCAAAATCGTACTAGGGGCAATTTTGTCATTTTTCACATCGGTGTCGGAATGGGCTGAAATTTGGCATGTTGATTGGAAACGGCCCGCGAAATTGGACTCGGGGCACAGACCTGGGATCACGGGATTTTAGCCAAATTCTTTTGTTTGGACCTCTGAATAATTAATTTCTGAATTAATTATGTCAGGTTGAATAAGTGTTGGACAGAAAATTAACAAAGCAAAACCGCACCTGGGGCAATTTTGACATTTGTCGCGACGGTGTCGGAATGGGCCGAAATTTGGCTGGTTGATTGGAAACGGCCCGCGAAATTGGCCTTTGGGCACAGACTCGGGATCACGAGATTTTAGCCAAATTCCTTCGTTTGGGCCTCCGAATAATTAATTTCCATATTAATTATGTCCGGTTCAAGAAGTGCAGGACTGAAAATTAACAAAGAAAAATCGCACCAAGGGCAATTTTGTCATTTGTCGTGACGGTGTCGTAATGGGCCAAAATTTAGCAGATTGATTGGAAACGGCACGTGAATTTGGACTCAGTGCACAGACCCTGGATCATGAGATTTTAGCCAAAGTCCTCCGTTTGGGCCTCCGAATAATTAATTTCTGTATTAATTATGTCGGGTTGAAGAAATGCTAGACCGAAAATTAACAAATCAAAACCACACCAAGGGCAATTTTGTCATTTGTCGCGACGGTATCGAAATGAGCCGAAATTTGGCAGATTGATTGTAAACGGCCCGCGAAATCAGACTCGGGGCACAGACCCAAAATCACAGGATTTTAGCCAAATTCCTTAGTTTGGGCCTCTAAAAAATTAATTTCCTTATTAATTATGTGATGTTCAAGAAGTCCTGGACAGAAAATTAACAAATCAAAACTGAACCAGGGGCCATTTTGTCATTTGTCGCGATGGTGTCGGAATGGACCGAATTTTTGTAGGTTGATTGGAAACGGCCCGAGAAATTGGACTCGGGGCACAGACTTGGGATAACGACATTTTAGCCAAATTCCTTCGTTCGGGACTCCGAATAATTAATTTCCGTATTAATTATGTCAGGCTGAAGAAGTGCTGGACAGAAAATTAACAAAAAAATCGCACCACGGGCAATTTTGTCATTTCTCACGACGGTGTCGGAATGGGCCGAAATTTGGTAGATTGATTGGAAACGGCCTGCGAAATTGGACTCGGGGCACAGACTTGGGACCATGGGATTTTAGCCAAATTCCTTCGTTTGGGCCTCCGAAAAATTAATTTTCGTTTTAATTATGTCAGGTTGAAGAAGTGCTGGACAGAAAATTAACAAAGAAAAACCGCACCAGCTACAATTTTATCATTTTTCTCGACGGTGTCGAAATGGGCCGAAATTTGGCAGGTTGATTGGAAATGGCCCACGAAATTGGACTCAGGGCACAGACCCAAGATCACGGGATTTTAGCCAAATTCCTTCGTTTTGGCCTCCGAATAATTTATTTCCTTATTAATTATATTAGGTTGAAGAAATGCTGGACAGAAAATTAACAATGAAAAATCGCACCAGAGGCGATTTTGTCATTTTTCGCGACGATGTCGGTATGGGCCGAAATTTCGCAGGATGATTGGAAACGGCCCACGAAATTAGACTCGAGGCACAGACTTTGGATCACAGGATTTTAGTCGAATTCCTTCGTTTGGGCCTCCGAATAACTAATTTCCGTATTAATTATGTCAGGTTGAAGAAG
>NW_019263647.1:17199-25874 GCF_002742605.1 Olea europaea var. sylvestris | reverse complement strand
AAATAAAAACCGCACCAGGGGCAATTTTATCATTTTTCGCGATGGTATCGGAATGGGCTAAAATTTGGCATGTTGATTGGAAATGACCCACGAAATTAGACTCGGGGCACAGACCCAGGATCACGGGATTTTAGCCAAATTCCTTCATTTTGGCCTCCGAATAATTAATTTCCTTATTAGTTATGTCAGGTTGAAGAAGTGCTGGACAGAAAATTAACAACGAAAAATCACACCATGGGCAATTTTGTCATTTTTTACGACGGTGTCGGTACGGGCCAAAATTTGGCGGGATGATTGGAACCGGCCCGCAAAAGTGGACTCGGGCTAAAGACCCGGGATCACGGGATTTTACCCAAATTCCTTCGTTTGGGCCTCCGAATAATTAATTTTCGAATTAATTATGTCAGGTTGAATAAGTGTTGGACAGAAAATTAACAAAGCAAAACCTCACAAGGGGCAATTTTTTCATTTTTCGTGACGGTGTCGGAATGGGCCGAAATTTGGCTGGTTGATTGGAAACGACCCGCGAAATTGGACGCGGGGCATAGACCTGAGATCACGGGATTTTAGCCAAATTCCTTCGTTTGGGCCTCCGAATAATTAATTTTCGTATTAATTATGTCAGGTTGAAGAAGTGCTGGACAGAAAATTAACAAAGCAAAACCGTACTAGGGGCAATTTTGTCATTTGTCGTGGCAGTGTCAGAATGGGCCGAAATTTGGCAACTTGATTGGAAACGGCCTACGAAATTGGACCCGGGGCGTAGACCCGGGATCACAGGATTTTAGCCAAATTCCTTCATTTGGGCCTCCGAATAATTAATTTCCGTATTAATTATGTTAGGTTGAAGAAGTGCTGGAAAGAAAATTAACAAAGAAAAACCACACCAGTGGTAATTTTATCATTTTTTGCGATGGTGTCAAAATGGACTGAAATTTGGCAGGTTTATTGGAAATGGCCCACGAAATTGGACTCGGGGCACAGACCCCGGATCACGAGATTTTAGCCAGATTCCTTCGTTTTGGCCTCTGAATAATTAATTTCCATACTAATTATGTCAGGTTGAAGAAGTGCTGGACAGAAAATTAATAACGAAAAATCGCACTGGGGGCAATTTTGTCATTTTTCGCGACGGTGTCGGTATGGGCCGAAATTTTGCAGGTTGATTGGAAACGGCTCGCAAAATTGGATTCGAGGCGCAGACCCGGGGTCACGGGATTTTAGCCAAATTTCTTCGTTTGGTCCTCTGAATAATGAATTTTCGTATTAATTTTGTCAGGTTGAAGAGGTGTTGGAAAGAAAATGAACAAAGCGAAACCGTACCGGAGCAATTTTGTCATTTGTCGCAACGGTGTTGGAATGAGCCGAAATTTGGCAGGTTGAATGGAAACGGCCCGCGAAATTGGACTCTGAGCATAGACACTGGATCACGGGATTTTTGCGAAATTCCTTCGTTTGGGCCTCCGAATAATTAATTTCCTTATTAATTATGTCTGGTTGAAGAAGTGTTGGACAGAAAATTAACAAAGAAAAATCGCACCATGGGCAATTTTATCATTTTTCGCGACGGTGTCGGAATGGGTCGAAATTTGGCAGGTATATTGGAAACGGCCCACGAAATTGGACTCGGTGCACAGACTCGGGATCACGAGATTTTAGCCAAACTCCTTCGTTATGGCCTCCGAATAATTAATTTCCGTATTAATTATGTCAGGTTGAAGAAGTGCTGGACAAAAAATTAACAACGAAAAATCGTACTAGGGGCAATTTTGTCATTTTTCGCGAAGGTGTCGGTATGGGCCAAAATTTGGCCGGATGATTGGAAATGGCCCGCAAAATTGGACTCGGGGCACAGACGCTGGATCACGGGATTTTACCTAAATTCCTTCGTTGGGCCTCTGAATAATTAATCTCCGAATTAATTATGTCAGGTTGAATAAGTGCTGGACAGAAAATTAATAAAGCAAAACTGCACCAGGGGCAATTTTGTCATTTGTCGCGACGGTGTCGGAATGGGCCGAAATTTGATAGGTTGATTGGTAACGGCCCGCGAAATTCGACTCCGGGCACAGATTTGGGATCATGCAATTTTAGCCAAATTCCTTCGTTTGGGCCTCCGAATAATTACTTTCCTTATTAATTATGTCAGGTTGAGGTAGTGCTGGGCAGAAAATTAACAAAGAAAAATCGCACCAGAGGCAATTTTGTCATTTGTCACGACGGTGTCGGAATGGGCTGAAATTTTGTAGGTTGATTGGAAACAGCTCGCAAAATTAGACTCGAGGCACAGACCCGGAGTCACGGGATTTTAGCGAAATTCCTTCGTTTGGGCCTCTGAATAATTAATTTCCGTATTAATTTTGTCAGGTCGAAGAGGTGCTGGAAAGAAAATGAATAAAGCGAAACCGCACCAGGAGAAACTTTGTCATTTGTCGCGACGGTGTTGGAATGGGCTGAAATTTGGCAGGTTCATTGGAAACGGCCTGCGAAATTGGGCTCCGAGCATAGACACGGGATCATGGGATTTTAGCCAAATTCCTTCGTTTGGGCCTCCGAATAATTAATTTCCTTATTAATTATGTCAGGTTGAAGAAGTGCTGGATAGAAAATTGACAAAGCAACACTCACTAGGGGCAATTTCGTCATTTGTCGCGACGGTGTCGGAATGGGCCGAAATTTGGCAGGGTGATTGGAAACGGCCCGCAAAATTGTACTCGGGGCGTAGACTCAGGATCACAGGATTTTACCCAAATTCCATCGTTTGGGCCTCCGACTAATTAATTTCCATATTAATTATGTTTGGCTGAAGAAGTGCTGGACAGAAAATTAACAAAGAAAAATAGCACCAGGGGCTATTTTGTCATTTGTCGCAACGGTGTCGGAATGGGTCGAAATTTCGTAGGTTGATTGGAAATGGCCCGCGAAATATGACTCGAGGCATAGACCCGAGATCACGGGATTTTAGCCAAATTCCATCGTTTGGGCCTCCGAATAATTAATTTTCGTATTAATTATGTTAGGTTGAAGAAGTGCTAGACAGAAAATTAACAAAGAAAAACCACACCAGGGGCAACTTGGTCATTTGTCACGATGGTGTTGGAATGGGCCGAAATTTTGCAGGTTGATTCAAAATGGCTCGCGAAATTGGACTTGGGGCACATACCCGGGATCACGAGATTTTAGCCAAATTCCTTCGTTTGGGCCTCCAAATAATAAATTTTCAAATTAATTATGTCAGGTTGAAGAAATGTTGGATAGAAAATTAATGAAGCAACGCACCGGGGGCAATTCTGCTATTTGTCACGACAGTGTCGAAATGGGCCGAAATTTGGTAGGTTGATTGGAAACGGGCCGCGAAATTGGATTCGGGGCACAGACTCAGGATCACGGGATTTTTGCCAAATTCCTTCGTTTGGGCCTCTGGATAATTAATTTCCTTATTAATTATGTCAGGTTGAAGAAGTAATGAATAGAAAATTAACAAAGAAAAATCGCACCAGGGGCAATTTTGTCATTTGTCGCGACGATGTGGGAATGGGCCGAAATTTTATAGGTTGATTGGAAACGGCCCGAGAAATTGGACTTGAGGCACAGACCCGGGATCACAGGATTTTAGCCATATTCCTTCGTTTGGGCCTCCGAATAATTAATTTCCGTATAGATTATGTCAGGTTGAAGAAGTACTGGACAGAAAATTGACAAAGCAAAATGGCACTAGGGGCAATTTTGTCATTTGTCGCGACGGTGTCGGAATGGGCAGAAATTTAATAGGTTGATTGGAAACGGCCCGAGATATTGGACTCGGGGCACAGACTCGGGATCTCGGGATTTTAGCCAAATTCCTTCATTTGGGCCTTCGAATAATTAATTTTCGTATTAATTATGTTAGGTTGAAGATGTGTTGTACAGAAAATTAACAAAGAAAAACTGCACCAGGGGCAATTTTGTCATTTATCGCAACGGTGTCGGAATGGGCAGAAATTTGGCAGGTTGATTGGAAACGGCCCGCGAAATTGGACTCGGGGCACAGACCCGAGATTATGGGTTTTAGCAAAATTCCTTCGTTTGGGCCTCCGAATAATTAATTTTCAAATTAATTATGTCCGGTTGAATAAGTGCTGGACAGAAAATTAACAAAGTAAAACCGCACCAGTGGCAATTTCGTCATTTGTGGCGACGGTGTCGGAATTGGCCGAAATTTGGAAGGTTGATTGGAAACGGCCCGTGAAATTGGACTCCGAGCACAGGCTCGGGATCACGAGATTTTAGCCAAATTCTTTCGTTTGGGCCTCCAAATAATTAATTTCCTTATTATTTATGTTAGGTTGAAGTAGTGCTAGCCAGAAAATTAACAAAGAAAAATCGCACTAGGGGCAATTTTGTCATTTGTCGCGACGGTGTCATAATGGGCCGAAATTTTGCAGGTTGATTGAAAACGGCCCACGAAATTGGACTCAAGGCATAGACCCCGGATCAGGGAATTTTAGCCAAATTCCATCATTTGGGCCTCTGATTAATTAATTTCCTTATTAATTTTGTCAGGTTGAAGAAGTGCGGGACAGAAAATTACCAAAGAAAAATCGCACCAGGGGCAATTTTGTCATTTGTCGCGATGGTGTCGGAATGGGCTGAAATTTTGCAGGTTGATTGGAAACGACTCGCGAAATTGGACTCGGGGCATAGACCTTGGATCAGGGGATTTTAGCCAAATTCCTTCGTTTGGGGCTCTGAATAATTAATTTCCGTATTAATTTTGTCAGGTTGAAGAAGTTTTGGACAGAAAATTAACAAAGCGAAATCGCACCAGGGACAATTTTTTCATTTGTCGCGACGGTGTCGGAATGGGCCGAAATTTGGTAGGTTGATTGGAAATGGTCCGCGAAATTGGACTCCGGGCATAGACACGGGATTTTGGGATTTTAACCAAATTCTTTTGTTTGGGCCTCCGAATGATTAATTTCCTTATTAATTATGTCAGGTTGAAGAAGTGCTGGACAGAAAATTAACAAAGCAAAACTGCACTACGGACAATTTTGTCATTTGTCGCGACGGTGTAGGAATCGGCCGAAATTTGGCAGGCTGATTGGAAACTACCCGAGAAATTGGACTCGGGGTATAGACCCGGGATCAGGGAATTTTAGCCAAATTCCTTCCTTTGGGCCTCTGAATAATTAATTTTCGTATTAATTATGTTAGGTTGAAGAAGTACTGGATTGAAGATTAACAAAGAAAAGTCGCACCAAGGGCAACTTTTTCATTTGTCGCGACGGTGTCGGAATGGGCCGAAATTTTGCAGGTTGATTGGAAATGGCTCGTGAAATTGAACTCGGGGCACAGAGTCGGGATCAAGGGATTTTAGCCAAATTCTTTCGTTTGGGCCTCCGAATAATAAATTTTCAAATTAATTACGTCAGGTTGAAGAAGTGCTGCACAGAAAATTAAAGAAGCAAAACCGCACCAGGGGTAATACTGTCATTTGTCGCGACGGTGTCGGAATGGGCCAAAATTTGGTAAGTTGATTGGAAACGGCCTGCGAAATTGGATTCGGGGTACAGACTCAGGATCACGGGATTTTAGCCAAATTCCTTCATTTGGGCCTCCGGATAATTAATTTCCTTATTAATTATGTTAGGTTGAAGAAGTAATGGATAGAAAATTAACAAAGAAAAACCGCACCTGGGGCAATTTTGTCATTTATCGCAACGGTGTTGGAATGGGCCGAAATTTTACAGGTTGATTGGAAACGGCCCAAGAAATTGGACTCGAGGCACAGACCCGGGATGACGGGATTTTAGCCATATTCCTTCATTTCGGCCTCCGAATAATTAATTTTCGTATAAATTATGTCATGTCGAACAGGTGCTGGATAAAAAATTAAGAAAGTAAAATTGCCCTAGGGGCAATTTTGTCATTAGTCTCGACGGTGTCAGAATGGGCCGAAATTTAATATGTTGATTGGAAACGGCCCGAGAAATTGGACTCGAGGCATAGACCCGGGATCTCGGGATTTTAGCCAAATTCCTTCGTTTGGGCCTTCGAATAATTAATTTCCGCATTAATTATGTTTGGTTGAAGAAGTGTTGTACAGAAAATTAACAAAGAAAAATCGCACCAGGGGCAATCTTGTCATTTGTCGCAACGGTGTCGGAATGGGCTGAAATTTGGTAGGTTGATTGGAAATAGCCCGCGAAATTGGACTCGGGGCACAGACCCGAGAACACGGGTTTTAGCCAAATTCCTTCGTTTGAGCATCCAAATAATTAATTTTCGAATTAATTACGTCAGGTTGAATAAGTGCTGGACAGAAAATTAACAACCCAAAATCGCATAGGGGCAATTTTGTCATTTGTCGCGACGGAGTCGGAATTGGCTGAAATTTGGCAAGTTGATTGGAAACGGCCCATGAAATTGGACTCCAGGCACAGACTCAGGATCATGAGGTTTTAGCTAAATTCCTTCGTTTGGGCCTCTGAATAATTAATTTCCTTATTAATTATGTCAGGTTGAAGAAGTGCGAGACAGAAAATTAACAAAGAAAAATCGCACCAGTGGTAATTTCGTAATTTGTCGCGATTGTGTCGTAATGGGCCGAAATTTTGCAGGTTGATTGGAAACGGCCCACGAAATTGGACTCGGGGCATAGACCCCGAATTAAGGGATTTTAGCCAAATTCCTACGTTTGGGCCTCTGAATAATTAATTTCCGGATTAATTTTGTCATGTTGAAGAAGTTTTGGATAGAAAATTAACAAAGAAAAACCGCATCAAGGGCAATTTTGTCATTTGTCATGACGGTGCCGAAATGCGTCGAAATTTAGCAGGTTGATTGGAAAAGGCTTGCGAAATTGGACTCCGGGCACAGTCCCGGGATCACGGGGTTTTAGCCAAATTCCTTTGTTTGGGCTTTCGAATAATTAATTTCCTTATTAATTATGTTAGGTTGATGAAGTGTTGGAAAGAAAATTAACAAAGAAAAACTGCACAATAAGCAATTTTGTCATTTGTCATGACAGTGCCGGAATGGACCGAAATTTGGCAGGTTTACTGGAAATGGCCCGAGAAATTGGACTCGGGGCACAGACCTGGGATCTCGGGATTTTAGCCAAATTTCTTCGTTTGGGCCTCCGAATAATTAATTTCCGTATTAATTATGTTAGGTTGAAGAAGTGCTGTACAGAAAATTAACAAAGAAAAACCGCACAAGGGCTAATTTTGTCATTTGTCGCGACGGTGTCGGAATGGGTTGAAATTTAGTAGGTTGATTGGTAACGACCCACGAAATTGGACTCGGGACGCAGACCCGGGATCACGGGATTTTAGCAAAATTCCTTCGTTTGGGCCTTCGAATAATTAATTTCCTTATTAATTATGTCAGGTTGATGAAGTGGTGGACAGAAAATTAACAAAGAAAATTCACAATGAGCAATTTTGTCATTTGTCGCGACGGTGACGGAATGGGCCGAAATTTTGCAGGTTGATTGGAAACGGCTCGAGAAATTAGACTCGAGGTACAGACCCGGGATCTCGGGATTTTAGCCAAATTTCTTCGTTAGGGCCTCCGAATAATTAATTTCCGTATTAAATATGTTAGGTTGAAGAAGTGCTGTACAGAAAATTAGCAAAGAAAAATCGCACAAGGGGTAATTTTGTCATTTGTCGCGACGGTGTCCGAATGGGCTGAAATTAAGCAGGTTGATTGGTAACGACCCACGAAATTGGACTCGGGGCACAGACCCAGGATCACGGGATTTTAGCCAAATTCTTTCGTTTGGGCCTCCGAATAATTAATTTTCGAATTAATTATGTCAGGTTGAAGAAGTGCTGGGTAGAAAATTAATAAAGGAACGCTGCACCAGGGGCAATTTCGTCATTTGTCGTGACGATGTCGAAATGGGCCGAAATTTGGCTGGTTGACTGGAAACAGCCTGCGAATTTGGACTCGGGGTACAGACCTGGGATCACGGGATTTTAGCCAAATTTCTTCGTTTGGGCCTCCGAATAATTAATTTCCTTATTAATTATGTCAGGGTGAAGAAGTGTTGGACAGAAAATTAACAAAGTAAAATCGCATCAGGGGCAATTTTGTTATTTGTCGCGACGGTGTCGGAATGGGCCAATATTTGGCAGGTTGATTGGAAACGGCCCATAAAATTGGACTCTGGGTACAGACCCGGGATCATGAGATTTTAGCCAGATTCCTTCGTTTGGGCCTCCGAATAATTAATTTCCTTATTAATTATGTCAGTTTGAAGTAGTGCTGGACAGAAAATTAACAAAGAAAAATCGCACCAGGGGCAATTTCGTCATTTGTTGCGACGGTGTCGTAATGGGCCGAAATTTTGCAGGTTGATTGGAAACGGCCCACGAAATTGGACTCGGGGCATGGACCTCTGATCAGGGGATTTTAGCCAAATTCCTTCGTTTGGGCCTCTAAATAATTAATTTCCAGATTAATTTTGTCAAGTTAAAGAAGTGTTGGACGAAAAATTAACAAATCAAAATCGGACCAAGGGCAATTTTGTCATTTGTCACGACGGTGTCGGAATGGGCCGAAATTTGGCAAGTTGATGGGAAAAGGCCCGCCAAATTAGACTCCGGGCACAGTCCCGGGATCACGGGATTTTAGCCAAATTCCTTCTTTTGGGCCTTCGAATAATTAATTTCCTTATTAATTAT
>NW_019263647.1:0-11568 GCF_002742605.1 Olea europaea var. sylvestris | reverse complement strand
AAAAATCGCACCAGGGGCAATTTCGTCACTTGTCGCAACGATGTCGGAATGGGCCAAAATTTTGCAGGTTGATTGGAAGCAGCTCGAGAAATTGGACTCGAACCACAGACCCGGGATCACGGGATTTTAACCAAATTCCTTAGTTTGGGCCTCCGAATAATTAATTTTCGAATTAATTAAGTCAGGTTGAAGAAGTGCTAGACAGAAAATAAACAAAGCAACACTGCACAGGGGCAATTTCGTCATTTGTCACGATGGTGTCGGAATTGGCCGAAATTTGGCAGGTTGACTGGAAACGGCCCTCGAAATTGTTCTAGGGTACAGTCCCGAGATCACGGGATTTTAGCCAAATTCCTTCGTTTCGCCTCCGAATAATTAATTTCCTTATTAATTATGTCAGGTTGAAAAAGTGCGGGACAAAAAATTAACAAAGCAAAATCGCACCAGGGGCAATTTTGTCATTTTTCACGACGGCGTCAGAATGGGCCAAAATTTGGCGGGTTGATTGGAAACAGCCCGCGAAATTGGACTCGGGGCATAGACCCGGGATCACGAAATTTTAGCCAAATTCTTTCGTTTGGGCCTCCGAATAATTCATTTCCTTATTAATTATGTTAGGTTGAAGAAGTGCTGGACAGAAAATTATGAAAGCAAAACCGTACCTAGGGCAATTTTATCGTTTGTCGCAATGGTGTCGTAATGCGCCCGAAATTTGGCAGGTTGGTTGGAAACGGCCCGCGAAAATGGAGTCGTGGCACAGACCCGGGATCACAGGATTTTAGCAAAATTCCTTCGTTTGGGCCTCCGAATAATTAATTTCCGTATTAAATATGTCCTGTTGAAGAAGTGCTGGACAGAAAATTAACAAATCAAAACCACACTAGGGGCAATTTTGTCATTTGTAGCGACGGTGTCGGAATGAGCCGAAATTTGGCAGGTTGATTGGAAATGGCTCGTGAAATTGGACTCGGGGCATAGACTTGGGATCACAGGATTTTAGCCAAATTCCTTCGTTTGGGCCTCTGAAAAAATACTTTCCTTATTAATTATGTGTGGCTGAAGAATTGCTGGGCAGAAAATTAACAAATCAAAACCGAACCAGGGAAAATTTTGTCATTTGTCGCGATGGTGTCGAAATTGGCTGAATTTTTGGAGGCTGATTGGGAACGGCCCGCGAAATTGGACTCGGGGCACATACTTGGGATCACGGGATTTTAGCCAAATTCCTTCGTTTGGGCCTCAGAATAATTTATTTCTGTATTAATTATGTCAGGTTGAAGAAGTGCTGGACAGAAAATTAACAAAGAAAAACTGCATCCGGGGCAATTTTATCATTTTTCGCGACGATGTTGAAATGCGCTGAAATTTGGCTGGTTGATTGGGATTGGCCCACGGAATCGAACTCGGGACACAGACCCGGGATCACGGGATTTTAGCCAAATTCCTTCGTTTAGGCCTCCGAATAATTGATTTTCAAATTAATTATGTCAGGTTGAATAAGTGCTGGATAGAAAATTAACAAAGCAAAACCACACCAGGGGCAATTTTGTCATTTGTCACGATGGTGTCGGAATGGGCTGAAATGTGGCAGGTTGATTGGAAACGGCCCGCGAAATTGGGCTCTGGGCATAGACCTGAGATCACGGGATTTTCGCCAAATTCCTACGTTTAGGCCTCCGAATAATTGATTTTCAAATTAATTATGTCAGGTTGAATAAGTGCTGGATAGAAAATTAACAAAGCAAAACCACACCAGGGGCAATTTTGTCATTTGTCACGATGGTGTCGGAATGGGCTGAAATGTGGCAGGTTGATTGGAAACGGCCCGCGAAATTGGGCTCTGGGCATAGACCTGAGATCACGGGATTTTCGCCAAATTCCTACGTTTAGGCCTCCGAATAATTGATTTTCAAATTAATTATGTCAGGTTGAATAAGTGCTGGATAGAAAATTAACAAAGCAAAACCACACCAGGGGCAATTTTGTCATTTGTCACGATGGTGTCGGAATGGGCTGAAATGTGGCAGGTTGATTGGAAACGGCCCGCGAAATTGGGCTCTGGGCATAGACCTGAGATCACGGGATTTTCGCCAAATTCCTACGTTTAGGCCTCCGAATAATTGATTTTCAAATTAATTATGTCAGGTTGAATAAGTGCTGGATAGAAAATTAACAAAGCAAAACCACACCAGGGGCAATTTTGTCATTTGTCACGATGGTGTCGGAATGGGCTGAAATGTGGCAGGTTGATTGGAAACGGCCCGCGAAATTGGGCTCTGGGCATAGACCTGAGATCACGGGATTTTCGCCAAATTCCTACGTTTAGGCCTCCGAATAATTGATTTTCAAATTAATTATGTCAGGTTGAATAAGTGCTGGATAGAAAATTAACAAAGCAAAACCACACCAGGGGCAATTTTGTCATTTGTCACGATGGTGTCGGAATGGGCTGAAATGTGGCAGGTTGATTGGAAACGGCCCGCGAAATTGGGCTCTGGGCATAGACCTGAGATCACGGGATTTTCGCCAAATTCCTACGTTTAGGCCTCCGAATAATTGATTTTCAAATTAATTATGTCAGGTTGAATAAGTGCTGGATAGAAAATTAACAAAGCAAAACCACACCAGGGGCAATTTTGTCATTTGTCACGATGGTGTCGGAATGGGCTGAAATGTGGCAGGTTGATTGGAAACGGCCCGCGAAATTGGGCTCTGGGCATAGACCTGAGATCACGGGATTTTCGCCAAATTCCTACGTTTAGGCCTCCGAATAATTGATTTTCAAATTAATTATGTCAGGTTGAATAAGTGCTGGATAGAAAATTAACAAAGCAAAACCACACCAGGGGCAATTTTGTCATTTGTCACGATGGTGTCGGAATGGGCTGAAATGTGGCAGGTTGATTGGAAACGGCCCGCGAAATTGGGCTCTGGGCATAGACCTGAGATCACGGGATTTTCGCCAAATTCCTACGTTTAGGCCTCCGAATAATTGATTTTCAAATTAATTATGTCAGGTTGAATAAGTGCTGGATAGAAAATTAACAAAGCAAAACCACACCAGGGGCAATTTTGTCATTTGTCACGATGGTGTCGGAATGGGCTGAAATGTGGCAGGTTGATTGGAAACGGCCCGCGAAATTGGGCTCTGGGCATAGACCTGAGATCACGGGATTTTCGCCAAATTCCTACGTTTAGGCCTCCGAATAATTGATTTTCAAATTAATTATGTCAGGTTGAATAAGTGCTGGATAGAAAATTAACAAAGCAAAACCACACCAGGGGCAATTTTGTCATTTGTCACGATGGTGTCGGAATGGGCTGAAATGTGGCAGGTTGATTGGAAACGGCCCGCGAAATTGGGCTCTGGGCATAGACCTGAGATCACGGGATTTTCGCCAAATTCCTACGTTTAGGCCTCCGAATAATTGATTTTCAAATTAATTATGTCAGGTTGAATAAGTGCTGGATAGAAAATTAACAAAGCAAAACCACACCAGGGGCAATTTTGTCATTTGTCACGATGGTGTCGGAATGGGCTGAAATGTGGCAGGTTGATTGGAAACGGCCCGCGAAATTGGGCTCTGGGCATAGACCTGAGATCACGGGATTTTCGCCAAATTCCTACGTTTAGGCCTCCGAATAATTGATTTTCAAATTAATTATGTCAGGTTGAATAAGTGCTGGATAGAAAATTAACAAAGCAAAACCACACCAGGGGCAATTTTGTCATTTGTCACGATGGTGTCGGAATGGGCTGAAATGTGGCAGGTTGATTGGAAACGGCCCGCGAAATTGGGCTCTGGGCATAGACCTGAGATCACGGGATTTTCGCCAAATTCCTACGTTTAGGCCTCCGAATAATTGATTTTCAAATTAATTATGTCAGGTTGAATAAGTGCTGGATAGAAAATTAACAAAGCAAAACCACACCAGGGGCAATTTTGTCATTTGTCACGATGGTGTCGGAATGGGCTGAAATGTGGCAGGTTGATTGGAAACGGCCCGCGAAATTGGGCTCTGGGCATAGACCTGAGATCACGGGATTTTCGCCAAATTCCTACGTTTAGGCCTCCGAATAATTGATTTTCAAATTAATTATGTCAGGTTGAATAAGTGCTGGATAGAAAATTAACAAAGCAAAACCACACCAGGGGCAATTTTGTCATTTGTCACGATGGTGTCGGAATGGGCTGAAATGTGGCAGGTTGATTGGAAACGGCCCGCGAAATTGGGCTCTGGGCATAGACCTGAGATCACGGGATTTTCGCCAAATTCCTACGTTTAGGCCTCCGAATAATTGATTTTCAAATTAATTATGTCAGGTTGAATAAGTGCTGGATAGAAAATTAACAAAGCAAAACCACACCAGGGGCAATTTTGTCATTTGTCACGATGGTGTCGGAATGGGCTGAAATGTGGCAGGTTGATTGGAAACGGCCCGCGAAATTGGGCTCTGGGCATAGACCTGAGATCACGGGATTTTCGCCAAATTCCTACGTTTAGGCCTCCGAATAATTGATTTTCAAATTAATTATGTCAGGTTGAATAAGTGCTGGATAGAAAATTAACAAAGAAAAACCGCACCAGGAGCAATTTTGTCATTTGTCGTAACGGTGTCGGAATGGGCTAAAATTTGGCAGGTTGATTGGAAACGGCCCGCGAAATTGGGCTCTGGGCATAGACCTGAGATCACGGGATTTTAGCCAAATTCCTTCGTTTAGGCCTCCGAATAATTGATTTTCAAATTAATTATGTCAGGTTGAATAAGTGCTGGATAGAAAATTAACAAAGCAAAACCACACCAGGGGCAATTTTGTCATTTGTCGAGACGATGTCGGAATGGGCTGAAATTTGGCAGGTTGATTGGAAACGGCCCGCGAAATTGGACTTTGGGCACCGACTTGGTATCACAAAATTTTAGCGAAATTCTTTCATTTGGGCCTCCGAATAATTAATTTCCTTATTAATTAAGTCAGGTTGAAGAAGTGCTGGACAGAAAATTAACAAAGAAAAACCGCACCAAGGGCAATTTTGTCATTCGTCGCGATGGTGTCGGAATGGGCTAAATTTTTGCAGGTTGATTGGAAACGGCCCGAGAAATTGGACTCGAGGCATAGACTCGGGATCACGGGATTTTAGCCAAATTCCTTCGTTTGGGCCTCCGAATAATTAATTTCCATATTAATTATGTCAGGTTGAAGAAGTGCTAGACAGAAAATTAACAAAGAAAAATCGCACCAGAGGCAATTTTGTCATTTGTCGCGATGGTGTCGAAATGGGCCGAAATTTGGCAGGTTGATTGGAAACAGCTCGTGAAATTGGACTCGAGGCACAAACCCAGGATCACGGGATTTTAGCCAAATTCCTTCGTTTGGGCCTCCGAATAATTAGTTTCCGTATTAATTATGTCAGGTTGAAGAAGTGTCGGACAAAAAATTAACAAAGGAACACAGCACCAGGGGCAATTTCGTCATTTGTCGTGACGGCGTCGGAATGGGCCGAAATTTGGGAGGTTGATTGAAAACGGCCCGCAAAATTGGACTCGGTGCATAGACTCGGGATCACGAGATTTTAGCCAAATTCCATCGTTTGGGCCTCCAAATTATTAATTTCCTTATTAATTATGTTAGGTTGAAGAAGTGCCGGACAGAAAATTAGCAAAGAAAAACTGCACAAAGGCATATTTTCTCTTTTGTCGCGACGGTGTAGGAACGGGCCCAAATTTCATAGGTTGATTGGAAACGGCCCGCGAAATTGGACTCAGGGCGTAGATCCGGGATTACGGGATTTTAGCCAAATTCCTTCATTTGGGCCTCCGAATAATTAATTTTCGTATTAATTATGTCAAGTTGAAGAAGTGATGGACAAAAAATTAACAAAGCAAAACTGCACCAGGTGCAATCTTGCCCTTTGTCGCGACGGTTTCGGAATGGGCCAAAATTTAGCCGATTGATTGGAAACGGCACGTGCATTTGGACTCAGTGCACAGACCCTGGATCACGGGATTTTAGCCAAATTCCTACGTTTGGGCCTCCGAGTAATTAATTTCCTTATTAATTATGCGAGTTTGAAGAAGTGCTGGATAGAAAACTAACTAATCAAAACCGCACCAGAGGCAATTTTGTCATTTGTCGCGACGGTGTCGGAATGGGCTGAAACTTGACAGGTTGATTGGAAACGACCCGCGAAATTGGACTCGGGGCATAGACCCGAGATCACGGGATTTTAGCCAAATTCCTTCATTTGGGCCTCCGAATAATTGATTTTCGAATTAATTATGTCAGGTTGAATAAGTGCTGGATAGAAAATTAACAAAGCAAAACCACACCAGGGGCAATTTTGTCATTCGTCGAGACGATGTCGGAATGGACCGAAATTTGGCAGGTTGATTGGAAATGGCCCGCGAAATTGGACTCCGGGCACCGACTTGGTATCACAAGATTTTGGCTAAATTCTTTCATTTGGGCCTCCGAATAATTAATTTCCTTATTAATTACGTCAGGTTGAAGAAGTGCTGCACAGAAAATTAACAAAGAAAAACCGCACCAAGGGCAATTTTGTCATTCGTCGCGATGGTGTCGAAATGGGCCGAATTTGTGCAAGTTGATTGGAAACGGCCCGAGAAATTGGACTCGAGGCATAGACTCGGGATCACGGGATTTTAGCCAAATTCCTTCGTTTGGGCCTCCGAATAATTAGTTTCCGTATTAATTATGTTAGGTTGAAGAAGCGTCGGACAAAAAATTAACAAAGGAACACAGCACCAGGGGCAATTTTGTCATTTGTCGTGACGGTGTCGGAATGGGCCGAAATTTGGGAGGTTGATTGAAAACGGCTCGCGAAATTGGACTCGGGGCATAGACTCGGGATCACGAGATTTTAGCCAAATTCCATCGTTTGGGCCTCCAAATTATTAATTTCCTTATTAATTATGTTAGGTTGAAGAAGTGCTGAACAGAAAATTAACAAAGAAAAACTGCACAAGGGCCAATTTTCTCTTTTGTCGCAACGGTGTAGGAACGGGCCCAAATTTCGTAGGTTGATTGGAAACGGCCCACGAAATTGGACTCGGGTCGTAGATCTGGGATCACGGTATTTTAGCCATATTCCTTCATTTGGGCCTCCGAATAATTAATTTCCGCATTAATTATGTCAGGTTGAAGAAGTGCTGGACAAAAAATTAACAAAGCAAAACCGCACCAGGTGCAATCTTGCCATTTGTCGCGACGGTGTCGGAATGGGCCGAAATTTAGCCTATTGATTGGAAACGGCACGTGAATTTGGACTCAGTGCACAGACCCTGGATCACGGGATTTTAGCCAAATTCCTTCGTTTGGGCCTCCGAGTAATTAATTTCCTTATTAATTATGTGAGGTTGAAGAAGTGCTGGACAGAAAATTAACTAATCAAAACCGCACCAGAGGCAATTTTGTCATTTGTCGCGAAGGCAATTTTGGCTTTCGAATATTTAATTTCCTTGTTAATTATGTCAGGTTGAAGAAGTGCTGGAAAGAAAATTAAGAAAGAAAAGTCGCACCAACGGCGATTTCATCATTTTTCACGACGGCATCGGTCTGGGCCAAAATTTGGCAGGATTATTGGAAACGGCCCGCGAAATTGGACTCAAGGCACAGACCCGAGATCAAGGGATTTTAGCCAAATTCCTTTGTTTGGACCTCCGAATAATTAATATCTTTAATAATTAAGTCAGGTTGAAGAAGTGCTGGATAGAAAATTAACAAAGCAGAATCGCACCAGGGGCAATTTTGTCATTTTTCACGGCGGTGTCGGAATGGGCTGAAATTTGGCAGGTTGATTGGAGACGGCCCGTGAAATTGGACTCGGGGCACAGAGCCGAGATCACGGGATTTTAGCCAATATCCTTCATTTGGGCCTCCGAATAATTAATTTCATTATTAATTATATTAGGTTGAAGAAGTGATGGACAGAAAATTAACAAAGCAATATAGCACCAGGGGCAATTTTATCATTTGTTGCGACGGTGTCGGAATGGGCCGAAATTTGGCAGGTTGATTGGAAACGGCCCGCGAAATTGTATTAGGGGTACAGTCCCGGGATCGCGGGATTTTAGCCAAATTCCTTCCTTTGTACCTCCAAATAATTATTTTCCTTACTAATTACGTCTGGCTGAAGAAGTGTCGGACAGAGAATTAACAAAGCATAGTCGCACTAGGGGCAATTTTGTCATTTTTCGCGCGGTGTCGGAATGGGCCGGAATTTGGCAGGTTGTTTGGAAACGGCCTGCGAAATTGGACTCGGGGCACCGACTTGGGATCACGGGATTTTAGCCAAATTCTTTCGTTTGGGCCTACGAATAATTAATTTCCTTATTAATTATGTCAAGTTGAAGAAGTGCTGGAAAGAAAATTAACAAAGCAAAGCCGCACCAGGGGCAATTTTTTCGTTTGTCGCAACGGTGTCGTAGGGGCCCAAAATTTGGCAGGATGATTGGAAACATCCTGCGAAATTGGACTAGGGGCACAGACCCAGGATCACGGGATTTTAGCCAAATTCCTTTGTTTGGGCCTCTGAATAATTAATTTCCGAATTAATTATGTCAGGTTGAAAAAGTGCTGGACAAAAAATTAACAAAGCAACACAGCACCAGGGGCAATTTTGTCATTTGTCGCGACAATGTCGGAATGGGCGGAAATTTGGGAGGTTGATTGGAAACGGCCCACGAAATTGGACTCGGGGCAAAGACTCGGGATCACGGGATATTAGCCAAATTCCATCGTTTGGGCCTTCGACTAATTAATTTCCTTATTAATTATGTCAGGTTGAAGAAGCGTAGGACAGAAAATTAACAAAGAAAAATCGCACCACGAGCAATTTTGTCATTTGTCGCGACCATGTCGGAATGGGCCGAAAATTTTGCAGGTTGATTGGAAACGGCCCGAGAAATTGGACTCGAGGCACAGACTCGGGATCACAGGATTTTAGCTAAATTCCTTCGTTTGGGCCTCCGTATAATTAATTTCCGTATTAATTATGTCAGGTTGAAGAAGTGCTGGACAGAAAATTAACAAAGAAAAACCGCACCAGGGGCAATTTTGTCATTCGTCGCGATGGTGTCGGAATGGGCCGAATTTTTGCAGGTTGATTGGAAACAGCCCGAGAAATTGGACTCGAGGCACAAACTCGGGATCACCGAATTTTAGCCAAATTCCTTCGTTTGGGCCTCCGAATAATTAATTTCCGTATTAATTATGTCAGGTTGAAGAAGTGCTGGACAGAAAATTAACAAAGAAAAATCACACCAGAGGCAATTTCGTCATTTGTCGCGATGGTGTCGGAATGGGCCGAAATTTGGCCGGTTGATTGGAAACAGCCCGTGAAATTGGACTCGAGTCACAAACCCAGGATCACGGGATTTTAGCCAAATTCCTTCATTTGGGCCTCCGAATAATTAGTTTCCGAATTAATTATGTCAGGTCGAAGAAGTGCTGGACAAAAAATTAACAAGGGAACACAACACCAGGGGCAATTTCGTCATTTGTCGTGACGGCGTCGAAATGGGCCAAAATTTGGGAGGTTGATTGGAAACGGCCCGCGAAATTGGACTCAAGGCATAGACTCGGGATCACGAGATTTTAGCCAAATTCCATCGTTTGGGCCTCCAAATTATTAATTTCCTTATTAATTATGTTAGGTTGAAGAAGTGCTTGATAGAAAATTAACAAAGAAAAACTACACCAGGGCCAATTTTCTCTTTTGTCGCAACGGTGTAGGAACGGGTCCAAATTTCGTAGGTTGATTGGAAACGGCCCACGAAATTGGACTCGGGGCGTAGATCCGAGATCACGGGATTTTAGCCAAATTCCTTCATTTGGGCCTCCGAATAATTAATTTCCGTATTAATTATGTCAGGTTGAAGAAGTGATGGACAAAAAATTAACAAAACAAAACCGCACCTGGTGCAATCTTGCCATTTGTCGCGACGGTGTCGGAATGGGCCGAAATTTAGCCGATTGATTGGAAACGGCACGTGAATTTGGACTCAGTGCACAGACCCTGGATCACGGGATTTTAGCCAAATTCCTTCGTTTGGGCCTCCGAGTAATTAATTTCCTTATTAATTATGTGAGGTTGAAGAAGTGCTGGACAGAAAATTAACTAATCAAAACCGCACCAGAGGCAATTTTGTCATTTGTCGCGAAGGTGTCGGAATGGGCCAAATTTTTACAGGTTGATTGGAAACGGCCCGAGAAATTCGACTCGAGGCACGGACCCGGGATCACGGGATTTTAGCCAAATTCCTTTGTTTGGGCCTCCGAATAATTAATTTCCGCATTAATTATGTCAGGTTGAAGAAGTACTGGACAGAAAATTAACAAAGAAAAACGGCACCAGGGGCAATTTTGTCATTTGTCGCGACGGTGTCGGAATGAGCCGAAATTCGGTATTTTGATTGGAAACGGCCCATGAAATTGGACTCGGGGCACAAACCCGGGATCACGGGATTTTAGCCGAATTCCTTCGTTTGGGCCTCCGAATAATTAATTTCCTTATTAGTTATGTCAGGTTGAAGAAGGGCTGGACAGAAAATTAACAAAGAAAAACCGCACGAGGGGCAATTTTATCATTTTTCACGACGGTGTCGAAATGGGCCAAAATTAGACAGGTTGGTTGGAAACGGCCTACGAAATTGAACTCGGGGCACAGACCCGAGATCACAGGATTTTAGCCAAATTCCTTCGTTTTGGCCTCTGAATAATTAATTTCCTTATTAATTATGTTGGGTTGAAGAAGTGCTGGACAAAAAATTAACAAAGAAAAATCGCACCAGGGGCGATTTTGTCATTTTTCGCGACGGTGTCGGTATGGGCCGAAATTTGGCAGGATGATTGGAAACGGCCCGTGAAATTGGACTTGAGGCACAGACCCGGGATCACGGGGTTTTAGCCAAATTCCTTTGTTTGGGCCTCCGAATAATTAATTTCCGTATTAATTATGTCAAGTTGAAGAAGTGTTGGAAAGAAAATTAACAAAGCACAACCGCACCAGGGGTAATTTTGTCATTTGTCGCGACGGTGTCGGAATGGGACGAAATTTGGCCAGTTCATTGGAAACGGTCCGCGAAATTGGACTCGGCGGATAGACCTGGGATCACGGGATTTTAGCCAAATTCTTTCGTTTGGGGCTCCGAATAATTAATTTCTTTATTAATTAAGTCAGGCTGAAGAAGTGCTGGACAGAAAATTAACAAAGCATAATCGCACTAAGGGTAATTTTGTCATTTTTCACGATGGTGTCGGAATGCGCTGAAATTTGGGAGATTGATTGGATACAGCCCGTGAAATTGGACTCGGGGTACAGACCCAAGATCACGAGTTTTTAGCCAATATTCTTTGTTTGGGTCTCTGACTAATTAATTTCCTTACTAATTATGTCAGGTTAAAGAAGTGCTGGATAGAAAATTAACAAAGCAAAATCGCACCAGGGGCAATTTTATCATTTGTCGCGACGGCGTCAAAATGGGCTGAAATTTGGCAGGTTGATTGGAAACGACCTGCGAAATTGTACTCGGGGCAAAACCCCGAG
>NW_019263646.1:0-14756 GCF_002742605.1 Olea europaea var. sylvestris | reverse complement strand
TGGCCAAAATCCCTCGTACGTCACGATGAAGTGGTGAGTTCAATCCAAAATGGTCGCTACATTTCCAAAAAGTACTTATGGTCTCAAAACGGGCACCAGGGGCAGAAGTTGCGCTCATTTCTTCGTACGTCGACAATTCAGGCGTTCCAAATATGCAAGTGCTCGTTCTTTCGAAAAATGGCCGAAATCCCTCGTACGTCACGATGAAGTTGTGAGTTCAATCCAAAACGGTCGCTACATTTCCAAAAAGTACTTATGGTCCCAAAACGGACACCGTGTGCAAAAATTACGCTTAATTCTTCGTACGCCGACAATCCAAACGTTCCAAATATGCAAGTACTCACACTTTCGAAAAATGATCGAAATCCCTCATCCGTCACGACGAAGTGGTGAGTTCAATCCAAAACGGTCGCTACATTTCCAAAAAGGACTTACGGGCCCAAAACGGACACCGGGTGCAAAATTTACGCTCAATTCTTGGTACGTCGAGAATCCAAACTTTCCAAATATGCTAGTGCTCATTCTTTCGAAAAATGAACGAAATCCATCGTACGTCATGACGAAGTTGTGAGTTCAATCCAAAACGGTCGCTACAATTCCAAAAAGGACTTACAGGCCCAAAACAGACACCATGTGCAAAAGTTACGCTCAATTCCTCGCACGCCGACAATCCAAGCTTTCAAATATGCAAGTGCTCATTCTTTCGAAAAATGGCCGAAATCCCTCGTATGTCACGACAAAGTTGTGAGTTCAATACAAAACGGTCGCTACATTTCCAAAAAGGACTTACGATTCCGAAATGGACACCAGGTGCAAAAGTTACGCTCAATTCTTCGTATGCCGACAATCCAAGCGTTCCAAATATACAAGTGCTCACACTTTCAAAAAATGGCCGAAATCCCTCCTACGTCACGACGAAGTGGTGAGTTCAATCGAAAACGGTCGCTACATTTCCAAAAAGTACTTATGGGCCTAAAACGGACACCGTGTACAAAAGTTACGCTCAATTCCTCGTATGCCGACAATCCAAGCGTTCCAAATATGCAAGTGCTCATTCTTTTGAAAGATGGCCGAAATCCCTCATACGTCACGACGAAGTTGTGAGTTCAATCCAAAACGGTCGCCACATTTCCAAAAAGGACTTACGGGACCAAAACGGACACTGTGTGCAAAAGTTACGTTCAATTCTTCGTACACCGACAATCCAAGCATTCCAAATATACAAGTACTCACACTTTCGAAAAATGGCCGAAATCCCGTATACGTCACGACGAAGTGGTGAGTTCAATCCAAAATGGTCGCTACATTTCCAAAAAGTACTTATGGGCCCAAAACGGACACCATGTGCAAAAGTTACGCTCAATTCTTCGTACGCCGACAATCCAAACGTTCCAAATACGTAAGTGCTCACACTTTCGAAAATGGCCGAAATCCCTCATACGTCGCGACGAAGTGGTGAGTTCAATTCAAAATGGTAGCTACATTTCCAAAAAATACTTACGATCCCGAAACGGACACCGTGTGCAAAAGTTACGCTCAATTCTTTGTACGCCGACAATCCAAGCGTTCCAAATATGCAAATGCTCGTTCTTTCGAAAAATAGCAGAAATCCCTCATACGTTACGACGAAGTTGTGTGTTAAATCCAAAACGGTCGCTACATTTCCAAAAAGGACTTTCGGGCCCAAAATGGACACCGGGTGCAAAAGTTACGCTCAATTCTTTGTACGTCGACAATCCGAGCGTTCCAAATATGCAAGTACTCACACTTACGAAAAATGACTGAAATCCCTCATACATCACGACGAAGTGGTGAGTTCAATCCAAAACGGTTGCTACATTTCCAAAAAGTACTTACGGGCCCAAAACGGACACCGTGTGTAAAAGTTACGCTCAATTCTTGGTACGCCAACAATCCAAGCGTTCCAAATATGCAAGTGCTCACACTTTTGAAAAATGACCGAAATCCCTCATACGTCACGATGAAGTGGTGAGTTCAATCCAAAATGGTCGCTACATTTCCAAAAAGTACTTACGGGCCCAAAACGGACACCGTGTGCAAAAGTTACGCTCAATTTTTTGTACGCCGACAATCCAAACGTTCCAAATATGCAAGTCCTCACACTTTCAAAAAATGTCTTAAATCCCTCATACGTCACGACGAAGTGGTGAGTTCAATCCAAAACGGTCGCTACATTTCCAAAAAGGACTTACGGGCCCAAAACGGACACCGGGTGTAAAAGTTACGCTCAATTCTTGGTACGCCGACAATCCAAACTTTCCAAATATGCTAGTGCTCTTTCTTTCGAAAAATGGATGAAATCCCTCGTACGTCACGATGAAGTTGTGAGTTCAATGTAAAACGGTCGCTACAATTCCAAAAAGGACTTACGGGCCCAAAACGGACATCGGGTGCAAAAGTTACGCTCAATTCTTCGTACGCCGACAATCCAAGCGTTCCAAATATGCAAGTGCTCATTCTTTCAAAAAATGGCCGAAATCCCTCGTACATCACGATGAAGTGGTGAGTTCAATCCAAAACGGTGGCTACGTTTCCAAAAAGTACTTATGGTCCCAAAACAGACACCGTGTGCAAAAGTTATGCTCAATTCCTCGTACGTCGACAATCCAAGCATTCCAAATATGCAAGTGCTCATTCTTTCAAAAAATGGCTGAAATCCCTCGTATGTCACGACGAAGTCGTGAGTTCAATCCAAAACGGTTGCTACATTTCGAAAAAGGACTTATGGTTCCGAAACGGACACCGGGTGTAAAAGTTACGATCAATTCTTCGTATGTCGACAATCCAAGCGTTCCAAATGTACAAGTGCTCACACTTTCGAAAAATGGCCGAAATCCCTCCTACGTCACGACGAAGTGGTGAGTTCAATCGAAAACGGTCGCTACATTTCCAAAAAGTACTTATGGGCCCAAAACGGACGTCGTGTGCAAAAGTTACGCTCAATTCTTGGTACGTCGACAATCTAAGCGTTCCAAATATGCAACTGCTCACACTTTCGAAAAATGACCGAAATCTCTCATACGTCACGATGAAGTGGTGAGTTCAATCCAAAACGGTCGCTACATTTCCAAAAAGGACTTACGGGCCCAAAACGGACACCGGGTGCAAAAGTTACGCTCAATTCTTGGTACGCCGACAATCCAAACTTTCCAAATATGCTAGTTTTCATTCTTTCAAAAAATGGAAGAAATCCCTCGTACGTCACAACGAAGTTGTGAGTTCAATCCAAAATGGTCGCTACAATTCCAAAAAGGACTTACGGGCCCAAAACGGACACCGGGTGCAAAAGTTACGCTCAATTCTTCGTACGTCGACAATCCAAGCGTTCCAAATATGCAAGTGCTCATTCTTTCGAAAAATGGCCGAAATCCCTCGTAGTTCACGACGAAGTGGTGAGTTCAATCTAAAACCGTGGCTACATTTCCAAAAAGTACTTATGGTCCCAAAACAGACACCATGTGCAAAAGTTACACTCAATTCCTCGTACACCGACAATCCAAGCTTTCCAAATATGTAAGTTCTCATTCTTTCGAAAAATGGTCGAAATACCTCGTATGTCACGACGAAGTCGTGAGTTCAATCCAAAACGGTAGCTACATTTCCAAAAAGGACTTACGGTTCTGAAACGGACACCGGGTGCAAAAGTTACGCTCAATTCTTCGTATGCCGACAATCCAAGCGTTCCAAATATGTATGTGCTCACACTTTCAAAAAATGGCCGAAATACCTCCTACGTCACGATGAAGTGATGAGTTCAATCGAAAATGGTCGCTACATTTCCAAAAAGTACTTATGGTCCCAAAACAGACACCGGGTGCAAAAGTTACGCTCAATTCTTCGTATGCCGACAATCCAAGCGTTCCAAATATGTATGTGCTCACACTTTCAAAAAATGGCCGAAATACCTCCTACGTCACGATGAAGTGATGAGTTCAATCGAAAATGGTCGCTACATTTCCAAAAAGTACTTATGGGCCCAAAACGGACACCGTGTGCAAAAGTTACGCTCAATTCTTGGTACGCCGACAATCCAAGATTTCAAATATGCAAGTGCTCACACTTTCGAAAAATGACCGAAAACCCTCATACGTCACGATGAAGTGGTGAGTTCAATCCAAAATGGTCGCTACATTTCAAAAAAGTACTTACGGGCCCAAAACGGACACCGTGTTCAAAAGTTACGCTCAATTCTTTGTACTCCGACAATCCAAATGTTCCAAATATGCAAGTGCTCACACATTTGAAAAATGGCTGAAATCCCTCATACGTCATAACGAAGTGGTGAGTTCAATCCAAAACGGTTGCTACATTTTCAAAAAGGACTTACGGGCCCAAAACGCACACCGGGTGCAAAAGTTACGCTCAATTCTTAGTACCCCGACAATCCAAACTTTCCAAATATGCTAGTGCTCATTCTTTCGAAAAATGGACAAAATCCCTCGTACGTCACGACGAAGTTGTGAGTTCAATCCAAAACGGTCGCTACATTTCCAAAAAGGACATATAGGCTCAAAATGGAGACCGAGGAAATAAGTTACGCTCAATTCTTTGTACGCCGACAATCCAAGGGCTCCAAATATGCAAGTGCTCACTCTTTCGAAAAATTACTGAAATCCCTCATACGTCATGACGAAGTGGTGAGTTCAATCCAAAATGGTCGCTACATTTCCAAAAAGTACTTATGGGCCCAAAACGGACACCGTGTGCAAAAGTTACGCTCAATTCCTCGTACGCCGACAATCGAAGCGTTCTAAATATGCAAGTGCTCATTCTTTCGAAAAATGGCCGAAATCCCTCATACGTCACGACGAAGTCGTGAGTTCAATCCAAATCGGTCGTTACATTTCCAAAAAGGACTTACGGGCCCAAAACGGACACCGGGTGCAAAAGTTACGCTCAATTCTTTGTACGCCAACAATCCAAGGGTTCCAAATACGGAAGTGCTCACTCTTTCAAAAAATTACTGAAATCCCTCATACGTCACGACGAAGTGGTGAGTTCAATCCAAAATGGTCGCTACATTTCCAAAAAGTACTTATGGGCCCAAAACGGACACCGTGTGCAAAAGTTACGCACAATTCCTCGTACGCCGACAATCCAAGCGTTCCAAATATGCAAGTGCTCATTTTTTCGAAAAATGGCCGAAATCCCTCATAAGTCACGACGAAGTTGTGAGTTCAATCCAAAATGGTCGCAACATTTCCAAAAAGGACTTACAGGCCCAAATCGGACACCGTGTGCAAAAGTTACGCTCAATTCCTCGTACGCCGACAACCCAAGCGTTCCAAATATGCAAGTGCTCATTCTTTCGAAAAATGGCCGAAATCCCTCATAAGTCACGACGAAGTTGTGAGTTCAATCCAAAACGGTCGCTACATTTCCAAAAAGGACTTACGGGCCCAAAACGGACACCGGGTGCAAAAGTTACGCTCAAATCTTGGTACGCCGACAATCTAAGCGTTCCAAATATGCAAGTGCTCACAATTTCGAAAAATGGCCGAAATCCCTCATACGTCACGATGAAGGGGTGAGTTCAATCCAAAACGGTCGTTACATTTCCAAAAAGTAGTTATGGGCCCAAAACGGACACCGTGTGCAAAAGTTACGCTCAATTTCGCGTACACCGAGAGTCCAAGCATTCCAAATATGCAAGTGCTCATTCTTTCGAAAAATGGCCAAAATCCCTCATACGTCACGACGAAGTCGTGAGTTCAATCCAAAACGGTCGCTACATTTCCAAAAATGACTTACGGGCCCAAAAGGGACAACGGGTGAAAAAGTTACGAACAATTCTTCGTACACCGACAATCTAAGCGTTCCAAATATTCAAGTGCTCATTCTTTCGAAAAGTGGCCGAAATCCCTCATATGTCACGACGAAGTTGTGAGTTCAATCCAAAACGGTCGCTACATTTCCAAAAAGTACTTATGGGCCTAAAATGGACACCGTGTGCAAAAGTTACGCTCAATTCCTCGTACGTCAACAATCCAAGCGTTCCAAATATGCAAGTGCTCACACTTTTTAAAAATGGCCGAAATCCCTCATACGTCACGACGAAGTGGTGAGTTCAATCCAAAATGGTCGCTACATTTCCAAAAAGTACTTATGGGCCCAAAACGGACACCGTGTGCAAAAGTTACGCACAATTCCTCGTACGCCGACAATCCAAGCGTTCCAAATATGCAAGTGCTCATTTTTTCGAAAAATGGTCGAAATCCCTCATAAGTCACGACAAAGTTGTGAGTTCAATCCAAAATGGTCGCAACATTTCCAAAAAGGACTTATGGGCCCAAAACGGACATCGTGTGCAAAAGTTACGCTCAACTCCTCGTATGCCGACGATCCAAGCGTTCCAAATATGCAAGTGCTCATTATTTCGAAAAATGGCCGAAATCCCTCATACGTCACGAGGAAGTCGTGAGTTCAATCCAAAACGGTCGTTACATTTCCAAAAAGGACTTACGGGCCCAAAACGGACCTCAGGTGCAAAAGTTACGCTCAATTCTTCGTACGCCGACAATCCAAGCGTTCAAAATATGCAAGTGCTCATTCTTTCAAAAAATGCCCAAAATCCCCCGTACGTCACGACGAAGTGCTGAGTTCAATCCAAAACGGTCGCAACATTTCCAAAAAGTACTTATGGTCGAAAAATGGACACAGTGTGCAAAAGTTGCGCTCAATTCCTCGTACGCCGACAATCCTAGCGTTCCAAATATGCAAGTGCTCATTCTTTCAAAAAATGGCCGAAATCCCTCATAAATCGCGACGAAGTTGTGAGTTAAATCCAAAACGGTCGCTACATTTCCAAAAAGGACTTACGGGCCCAAAACGGACACAGGTTGCAAAAGTTACGCTCAAATCTTGGTACGCCGACAATCCAAGCGTTCCAAATATGCAAGTGCTCACAATTTCGAAAAATGGCCGAAATCCCTCGTACGTCACGATGAAGTGGTGAGTTCAATCCAAAACCGTCACTACATTTCTAAAAAGTACTTGTGGGCCCAAAACGGACACCGTGTGCAAAAGTTACGCTCAATTCCGCGTACACCGACAATCCAAGCGTTCCAAATATGCAAGTGCTCATTATTTCGAAAAATGATCGAAATCCCTCATACGTCACGACGAAGTTGTGAGTTCAATCCAAAACGGTCGCTACATTTCCAAAAAGGACTTACGGGCCCAAAACGGACACCGGGTGCAAAAGTTACGCTCAATTCCTCGTACGTCGACAATCCAAGCGTTCCAAATATGCAAGTGCTCAATCTTTCGAAAAATTGTCGAAATACCTCGTACGTCACGATGAATTCGTGAGTGCAATCCAAAACGGTCGCTACATTTCCAAAAAGGACTTACGGGCCCAAAACGGACACCGGGTGCAAAAGTTACGCTCAATTCCTCGTACGTCGACAATCCAAGCGTTCCAAATATGCAAGTGCTCAATCTTTCGAAAAATTGTCGAAATACCTCGTACGTCACGATGAATTCGTGAGTGCAATCCAAAACGGTCGCTACATTTCCAAAAAGGACTTACGGGCCCAAAACGGACACCGGGTGCAAAAGTTACGCTCAATTCCTCGTACGTCGACAATCCAAGCGTTCCAAATATGCAAGTGCTCAATCTTTCGAAAAATTGTCGAAATACCTCGTACGTCACGATGAATTCGTGAGTGCAATCCAAAACGGTCGCTACATTTCCAAAAAGGACTTACGGGCCCAAAACGGACACCGGGTGCAAAAGTTACGCTCAATTCCTCGTACGTCGACAATCCAAGCGTTCCAAATATGCAAGTGCTCAATCTTTCGAAAAATTGTCGAAATACCTCGTACGTCACGATGAATTCGTGAGTGCAATCCAAAACGGTCGCTACATTTCCAAAAAGGACTTACGGGCCCAAAACGGACACCGGGTGCAAAAGTTACGCTCAATTCCTCGTACGTCGACAATCCAAGCGTTCCAAATATGCAAGTGCTCAATCTTTCGAAAAATTGTCGAAATACCTCGTACGTCACGATGAATTCGTGAGTGCAATCCAAAACGGTCGCTACATTTCCAAAAAGGACTTACGGGCCCAAAACGGACACCGGGTGCAAAAGTTACGCTCAATTCCTCGTACGTCGACAATCCAAGCGTTCCAAATATGCAAGTGCTCAATCTTTCGAAAAATTGTCGAAATACCTCGTACGTCACGATGAATTCGTGAGTGCAATCCAAAACGGTCGCTACATTTCCAAAAAGGACTTACGGGCCCAAAACGGACACCGGGTGCAAAAGTTACGCTCAATTCCTCGTACGTCGACAATCCAAGCGTTCCAAATATGCAAGTGCTCAATCTTTCGAAAAATTGTCGAAATACCTCGTACGTCACGATGAATTCGTGAGTGCAATCCAAAACGGTCGCTACATTTCCAAAAAGGACTTACGGGCCCAAAACGGACACCGGGTGCAAAAGTTACGCTCAATTCCTCGTACGTCGACAATCCAAGCGTTCCAAATATGCAAGTGCTCAATCTTTCGAAAAATTGTCGAAATACCTCGTACGTCACGATGAATTCGTGAGTGCAATCCAAAACGGTCGCTACATTTCCAAAAAGGACTTACGGGCCCAAAACGGACACCGGGTGCAAAAGTTACGCTCAATTCCTCGTACGTCGACAATCCAAGCGTTCCAAATATGCAAGTGCTCAATCTTTCGAAAAATTGTCGAAATACCTCGTACGTCACGATGAATTCGTGAGTGCAATCCAAAACGGTCGCTACATTTCCAAAAAGGACTTACGGGCCCAAAACGGACACCGTGTGCAAAAGTTACGCTCAATTCTTCGTCCGTTGACTCTCCAAGCGTTCTAAATATGCAAGTGCTCATTCTTTCGAAAAATGGCCGAAATCCCTCATAAGTCACGACGAAGTTGTGAGTTCAATCCAAAACGGTCGCAACATTTCGAAATAGGACTTACGGGCCCAAAATGGACACTGGGTGCAAAAGTTACGCTCAATTCTTGGTACGCCGACAATCCAAGCGTTCCAAATATGCAAGTGCTCACACTTTTGAAAAACGGCCGAAATCCCTCATACGTCATGATGAAGTAGTGAGTTCAATCCAAAACGGTCGCTACATTTCCAAAAAGTACATATGGGCCCAAAATGGACACCGTGTGCAAAAGTTACGCTCAATTCCTCGTACGCCGACAATCCAAGCGTTCCAAATATGCAAGTGCTCATTATTTCAAAAAATGGCCGAAATCCCTCATACGTCACGATGAAGTCGTGAGTTCAATCCAAAACGGTCGCTACATTTCCAAGAAGGACTTACGGGCCCAAAATGGACACCGGGTGCAAAAGTTACGCTCAATTCTTGGTACGCCGACAATCCAAGCGTTCCAAATACGCAAGTGCTCAATCTTTCAAAAATGGCCGAAATCCCTCGTACGTCACGATGAAGTGGTGAGTTCAATCCAAAACGGTCGCTACATTTCAAAAAAGTACTTATGGGCCTAAAACGGACACCGGGTGCAAAAGTTACGCTCAATTCTTGGTATGCCGACAATGCAAGCGTTCCAAATATGCAAGTGCTCACACTTTCGAAAAATGACCGAAATCCCTCATACGTCACGATGAAGTCGTGAGTTCAATCCAAAACGGTCGCTACATTTCAAAAAAGTACTTATGGGCCTAAAACGGACACCGGGTGCAAAAGTTACGCTCAATTCTTGGTATGCCGACAATGCAAGCGTTCCAAATATGCAAGTGCTCACACTTTCGAAAAATGACCGAAATCCCTCATACGTCACGATGAAGTCGTGAGTTCAATCCAAAACGGTCGCTACATTTCAAAAAAGTACTTATGGGCCTAAAACGGACACCGGGTGCAAAAGTTACGCTCAATTCTTGGTATGCCGACAATGCAAGCGTTCCAAATATGCAAGTGCTCACACCTTCGAAAAATGGCCAAAATCCCTCATACGTCACGACGAAGTAGTGAGTTCAATCCAAAACGGTCGCTACATTTCAAAAAAGTACTTATGGGCCTAAAACGGACACCGGGTGCAAAAGTTACGCACAATTCCTCGTACGCCGACAATCCAAGCGTTCCAAATATGCAAGTGCTCACACTTTCGAAAAATGGCCAAAATCCCTCATACGTCACGATGAAGTGGTGAGTTCAATCCAAAACGGTCGCTACATTTCAAAAAAGTACTTATGGGCCTAAAACGGACACCGGGTGCAAAAGTTACGCTCAATTCTTCGTACGCCGACAATCCAAGCGTTCCAAATATGCAAGTGCTCACACCTTCGAAAAATGGCCAAAATCCCTCATACGTCACGACGAAGTAGTGAGTTCAATCCAAAACGGTCGCTACATTTCAAAAAAGTACTTATGGGCCTAAAACGGACACCGGGTGCAAAAGTTACGCTCAATTCTTCGTACGCCGACAATCCAAGCGTTCCAAATATGCAAGTGCTCACACCTTCGAAAAATGGCCAAAATCCCTCATACGTCACGACGAAGTAGTGAGTTCAATCCAAAACGGTCGCTACATTTCAAAAAAGTACTTATGGGCCTAAAACGGTCACCGGGTGCAAAAGTTACGCACAATTCCTCGTACGCCGACAATCCAAGCTTTCCAAATATGCAAGTGCTCATTCTTTCGAAAAATGGCCGAAATCCCTCATACTTCACGACAAAGTTGTGAGTTCAATCCAAAACGGTCGCCACATTTCCAAAAAGGACTTACGGGCACAAAACGGACACCAAGTGCAAAAGTTTAGCTCAATTCTTCGTACGCCGACAATCCAAGCGTTCCAAATATGCAAGTGCTCACACTTTCAAAAAATGGCCGAAATCCCTCATACGTCACGACGAAGTCGTGAGTTCAATCCAAAACGGTCGCTACATTTCCAAAAAGGACTTACGGGCCCAAAACGGACACCGGGTGCAAAAGTTACACTCAATTCTTGGTACACCGACAATCCAAGCGTTCCAAATATGCAAGTGCTCATTCTTTCAAAAAATGGCCGAAATCCCTCGTACGTCACGACGAAGTGGTGAGTTCAATCCAAAAGGGTCGCTACATTTCCAAAAAGGACTTATGGTCCCAAAACGGACACAGTGTGCAAATGTTACGCTCAATTCCTCATACGCCGACAATCCAAGCGTTCCAAATATGCAAGTGCTCATTATTTCAAAAAATGGCCGAAATCCCTCATACGTCACGACGAAGTCGTGAGTTCAATCCAAAACGGTCGCTACATTTCCAAAAAGGACTTACGGGCCCAAAACGGACACCGGGTGCCAAAGTTACGCTCAATTTTTCGTACACCGACAATCCAAGCGTTCCAAATACGCAAGTGCTCATTCTTTCAAAAAATGGCCGAAATCCCTCGTACGTCACGACGAAGTGGTGAGTTCAATCCAAAACGGTCGCTACATTTGCAAAAAGTACTTATGGTCCCAAAACGAACACAGTGTGCAAAAGTTACGCTCAATTCCTCGTACGCCGACAATCCTAGCGTTCCAAATATGCAAGGGTTCATTCTTTCCAAAAATGGCTGAAATCCCTCATACGTCACGACAAAGTTGTGAGTTCAATCCAAAACGGTCGCCACATTTCCAAAAAGGACTTACGGGCCCAAAACGGACACCGGGTGCAAAAGTTACGCTCAATTCTTCGTACGCCGACAATCCAAGCATTCCAAATATGCAAGTGCTCACACTTTCAAAAAATGGCTGAAATCCCTCATACGTCATGACGAAGTGGTGAGTTCAATCCAAAACAGTCGCTACATTTCCAAAAAGGACTTACGGGCCCAAAATGGACACCGGGGGCAAAAGTTACGCTCAATTCTTTGTACGCTGACAATCCAAGCGTTCCAAATATGCAAGTGCACACACTTTCGAAAAATGACCGAAATCCCTCATATGTCACGACGAAGTGGTTTGTTCAATCCAAAACGGTCGCTACATTTCCAAAAAGGACTTACGGGCCCAAAACGGACAACGGGTGCAAAAGTTACGCTCAATTCTTGGTACGCCGACAATCCAAGTGTTCCAATTATGCAAGTGCTCACACTTTCGAAAAATGGTCGAAATCCCTCATACGTCACAAAGAAGTGGTGAGTTCAATCCAAAACGGTCGCTACATTTCCAAAAAGTACCTATGGTCCCAAAACGGACACAGTCTGCAAAAGTTACGCTCAATTCCTCATACGCCGACAATCCAAGCGTTCCAAATATGCAAGTACTCATTCTTTCAAAAAATGGCTGAAATCCCTCATACGTCACGACGAAGTTGTGAGTTCAATCCAAAACGGTCGCCACATTTCCAAAAAGGGCTTACGGGCCCAAAACGGACACCGGGTGCAAAAGTTATGCTCAATTCTTCGTACGCCGACAATCCAAGAATTTCGAATATGCAAGTGCTCACACTTTCAAAAAATGTCCAAAATCCCTCATACGTCACGACGAAGTGGTGAGTTCAATCCAAAATGTTCACTACATTTCCAAAAAGTACTTATGGGCCCAAAACGGACACCGTGTGCAAAAGTTACGCTCAATTCCTCGTACGCCGACAATCCAAGCGTTCCAAATAAGCAAGTGCTCATTCTTTCGAAAAATGGCAAAAATCCCTCATACGTCACGACGAAGTTGTGAATTCAATCCAACACGGTCGCTACATTTCCAAAAAGTACTTATGGGCCCAATACGGACATCGTGTTCAAAAGTTACGCTCAATTCCTCGTACGCGCGACAATCCAAGCGTTCCAAAAATGCAAGTGCTCACACTTTCGAAAAATGGCCGAAATCCCACATACGTCACGACGAAGTGGTGAGTTCAATCCAAAATGATTGCTACATTTCCAAAAAGTACTTATGCGCCTAAAACGGACACCGTGTGCAAAAGTTACGCTCAATTCGTCATACGCCGACAATCCAAGCGTTCCAAATATGCAAGTACTCATTCTTTCAAAAAATGGCTGAAATCCCTCATACGTCACGACGAAGTTGTGAGTTCAATCCAAAACGGTCGCCACATTTCCAAAAAGGGCTTATGGGCCCAAAACGGACACCGGGTGCAAAAGTTATGCTCAATTCTTCGTACGCCGACAATCCAAGAATTCCGAATATGCAAGTGCTCACACTTTCAAAAAATGTCCAAAATCCCTCATACGTCACGACGAAGTGGTGAGTTCAATCCAAAATGTTCACTACATTTCCAAAAAGTACTTATGGGCCCAAAACGGACACCGTGTGCAAAAGTTACGCTCAATTCCTCGTACGCCGACAATCCAAGCGTTCCAAATAAGCAAGTGCTCATTCTTTCGAAAAATGGCAAAAATCCCTCATACGTCACGACGAAGTTGTGAATTCAATCCAAAACGGTCGCTACATTTCCAAAAAGTACTTATGGGCCCAATACGGACACCGTGTTCAAAAGTTACGCTCAATTCCTCGTACGCACGACAATCCAAGCGTTCCAAAAATGCAAGTGCTCACACTTTCGAAAAATGGCCAAAATCCCACATACGTCACGACGAAGTGGTGAGTTCAATCCAAAACGATTGCTACATTTCCAAAAAGTACTTATGCGCCTAAAACGGACACCGTGTGCAAAAGTTACGCTCAATTCCTCGTACGCCGACAATCCAAGCGTTCCAAATATGCAAGTGCTCATTCTTTCAAAAAATGGTCGAAATCCCTCATACGTCACGACGAAGTGGTGAGTTCAATCCAAAATGGTCGCTACATTTCCAAAAAGGACTTACGGGCCCAAAACGGACACCGGGTGCAAAAGTTACGCTCAATTCTTCGTACGCCGACAATCCAAGCGTTCCAAATATGTAAGTGCTCAAACTTTCAAAAAATGGCTGAAATCCCTCATACGTCACGACGTAGGGGTGAGTTCAATCCAAAACGGTCGCTACGTTTGCAAAAAGTACTTATGGCCCCAAAACGGACACCGTGTGCAAAAGTTACGCTCAATTCTTCGGACGCCGACAATCCAAGCGTTCCAAATATTCAAGTGCTCATTCTTTTCAAAAATGGCCCAAATCACTCGTACGTCACGACGAAGTGGTAAGTTCAATCCAAAACGGTCGCTACATTTCCAAAAAGTACTTATGGTCCCAAAACGGACACCGTGTGCAAAAGTTTCGCTCAATTCTTTGTACGCCGAAAATCCAAGCGTTCCAAATATGCAAGTGCTGATTCTTTCGAAAAATGGCCGAACTCCCTCATACATCACGACGAAGTTGTGAGTTAAATCCAAAACGGTCGCTACATTTCCAAAAAGGACTTACGGGCCCAAAATGGACACCGAGGGTAAAAGTTACGCTCAATTCTTTGTACGCCGACTATCCAAACGTTCCAAATATGCAAGTGCTCACACTTTCGAAAAATAGCCGAAATCTCTCATACATTACGACGAAGTGGTGAGTTCAATCCAAAACGGTCGCTACATTTCCAAAAAGTACTTATGGTCCCAAAACGGACACCGTGTGCAAAAGTTACGCTCAATTCTTCGTACGCCGACAATCCAAGCATTCCAAATATGCAAGTTCTCAAACTTTCGAAAAATGGCTGAAATCCCTCATACGTCACGATGAAGTGGTGAGTTCAATCCAAAACGATTGCTACACTGCCAAAAAGTACTTAAGGGCCCAAAACGGACACCGTGTGCAAAAGTTACGCTCAATTCTTCATACGCCGACAATCCAAACGTTCCAAATATGCAAGTGC
>NW_019263645.1:0-14761 GCF_002742605.1 Olea europaea var. sylvestris | reverse complement strand
AATCCAAAACGGTCGCTACATTTCCAAAAAGTACTTACGGACCCAAAACGGACACCGGGTGCAAAAGTTGCGCTCAATTCCTCTTACGTCGACAATCCAAGCGTTCCAAATATGCAAGTGCTCAGACTTTCAAAAAAGGCCGAAATCCCTCGTACGTCACGATGAAGTAGTGAGTTCAATCCAAAACGGTCGCTACATTTCCAAATAGGACTTACGGGCCCAAAACGGACACCGGGTGCAAAAGTTACGCTCAATTCTTCATACGTCGACAATCAAAGAGTTCCAAATATACAAGTGCTCATTCTTTCGAAAAATGGCCGAAATCCCTCCTACGTCACGACGAAGTTGTGAGTTCAATCCAAAACGGTCGCTACATTTCCCAAAAGAACTTACGGGCCCAAAACGGACACTGGGTGCAAAAGTTACGCTCAATTCTTCGTAAGCCGACAATCCAAGCATTCCAAATATGCAAGTGCTCACGCATTCGAAAAATGGCCGAAATTCATCATACGTTACGACGAAATGGTGAGTTCAATCCAAAACGGTCGCTACATTTCCAAAAAGTACTTACGGGCACAAAACGGACATCGTGTGCAAAGGTTACACTCAATTTTTCGTTCGCCGACAATCCAAGCGTTCCAAATATGCAAGTGCTCACGCTTTTGAAAAAAGGCCGAAATCCCTCATACGACATGACGAAGTTGTGAGTTCAATCCAAAACGGTCGCTACATTTCCAAAAAAGACTTACGAGCCCAAAACGGATACCGTGTGCAAAAGTTACGCCTAATTCTTCGTACGCCGACAATCCAAGCGTTCCAAATATGCAAGTACTCACTCTTTCGAAAAATGGCTGAAATCCCTCATACGTCACGACGATGTGGTGAGTTCAGTCCAAAACGGTCGTTACATTTCCAAAAAGTACTTATGGTCACAAAATGGACACCGGGTGCAAAAGTTGCGCTCAATTCTTCGTACGTCGAAAATCCAAGCGTTCCAAATAAGCAAGTGCTCATTCTTTCAAAAAATGGCCAAAATCCCTCGTTCGCCATGACGAAGTGGTGAGTTCAATACAAAACGATCGCTACATTTCCAAAAAGTACTTATGGTCCCAAAACGGACATCGGGTCCCAAAGTTGCGCTCAATTCTTCGTACGTCGACAATCCAACTGTTCCAAATATGCAAGTGCTCATTCTTTCAAAAAATGGCCGAAATCCCTCATACGTCACAACAAAGTTGTGAGTTCAATCCAAAATGGTCGCTACATTTCCAAAAAGTACTTACGGGCCCAAAAAGGAGACCAGGTGCAAAAGTTACGCTCAATTCTTCGTACGCTGACAATCCAAGCGTTCCAAATATGCAAGTGCTCACTCTTTCGAAAAATAGCCAAAATCACTCATACATCACGACGAAGTTGTGTGTTCAATCCAAAACGGTCGCTACATTTCCAAAAAGGACTTACGGGCCCAAAACGGACACCGGGTGCAAAAGTTACGCTCAATTCTTCGTACGTCGACAATCAAAGCGTTCCAAATATTCAAGTGCTCACACAATCGAAAAATGGCTGAAATCCCTCATTCGTCATGACGAAGTGGTGAGTTCAATCCAAAACGGTCGCTACATTTCCCAAAAGTACTTACGGGCCCAAAACGAACACCGTGTGCAAAAGTTACGCTCAATTCTTCGTACGCCGACAATCCAAACGTTCCGAATATGCAAGTGCTCACACTTTCGAAAAATGGCCGAAATCCCTCATACGTCACGACAAAGTGGTGAGTTCAATCCAAAACAGTCGCAACATTTTTGAAAAGTACTTACGGGCACAAAACGGACATCGTGTGCAAAAGTTACAGTCAATTTTTCGTGCGCCGACGATCCAAGCGTTCCAAATATGCAGGTGCTCATTCTTTCGAAAAATGGCCGAAATCACTGTGAGTTCAATCCAAAACGGTCGCTACATTTCCAAAACGGACTTACGGGCCCAAAACGGACACTGGGTGCAAAAGTTACGCTCAATTCTTCGTACGCCGACAATCCAAGCGTTCCAAATATACAAGTGCTCATACTTCTGAAAAATGGCCGAAATCCCTCATACGTCACGACGAATTGGTGAGTTAAATCTATAATGGTCGCTACATTTCCAAAAAGTACTTACGGGCCTAAAATGGACACCGTGTGCAAAAGTTTCGCTCAATTCTTCGTACGCCGACAATCCAAACATTCCTAATTTGCAAGTGCTCAAACTTTCGAAAAAGGCCGAAATCCCTCGTACGTCACGATGAAGTAGTGAGTTCAATCCAAAACGGTCGCTATATTTCAAAAAAGGACTTACGGGTCCAAAACGGACACTGGGTGCAAAAGTTACGCTCAATTCTTCGTACGTCGACAATCAAAGCGTTCCAAATATACAAGTGCTCATTCTTTCGAAAAATGGCCGAAATCCCTCCTACGTCACGATGAAGTTGTGAGTTCAATCCAAAACGGTCGCTACATTTCCCAAAAGGACTTATGGGCCCAAAACGGACACTAGGTGCAAAAGTTACGCTCAATTCTTCGTAAGCCGACAATCCAAGTGTTCCAAATATGCAAGTGCTCACACATTCGAAAAATGGCCGAAATCCCTCATACGTCACGACGAAGTGGTGAGTTCAATCCAAAACGGTCGCTACATTTCCAAAAAGTACTTACTGGCACAAAACGGACATCGTGTGCAAAAGTTACACTCAATTTTTCGTACGCCGACAATCCAAGCGTTCCAAATATGCAAGTGCTCACACTTTCGAAAAATGGCCGAAATCCCTCATACGACACGACGAAGTTGTGAGTTCAATCCAAAACGGTCGCTACATTTCCAAAAAGGACTTACGGGCCCAAAACGGACAACATGTGCAAAAGTTACGCTCAATTCTTCGTACGCCGACAATCCAAGCGTTCCAAATATACAAGTGCTCACTCTTTCAAAAAATGGCTGAAATCCCTCATACGTCACGACGATGTGGTGAGTTCAATCTAAAACGGTCGCTACATTTCCAAAAAGTACTTATGGTCCCAAAACGGACACCGGGTGCAAGTTGCGCTCAATTCTTCGTACGTCGACAATCAGAGCATTCCAAATATGCAAGTGCTCATTCTTTCGAAAAATGGCCGAAATCCCTCGTACATCACGACGAAGTTGTGAGTTCAACCCAAAACTGTCGCTACATTTCCAAAATGTACTTATGGCCCAAAACGGACACCGTGTGCGAAAGTTATGCTCAATTCTTCGTACTCTGGCAATCCGAGCGTTCCAAATATGCAAGTGATCACTCTTTCAAAAAATGGCTGAAATCCCTCATACGTCACGACGAAGTTGTGAGTTCAATCCAAAACGGTCGCCACATTTCCAAAAAGTACTTATGGTCCGGAAAGGACAGCATGTGCAAAAGTTACGCTCAATTCTTCATACGCCGGCAATCCAAGCGTTCCAAATATGCAAGTGCTCATTCTTTCGAAAAATGTTCGAAATCCCTCGTACGTCACGACGAAGTTGTGAGTTCAATCCAAATCGGTCGCTACTTTTCCAAAACGTACTTATGGTCCCAAAACGGACACCGTGTGCGAAAATTACGCTTAATTCTTCGTACGCCGGCAATCCAAGCGTTCCAAATATGCAAGTACTCACTCTTTCGAAAAATAGCTGAAATCCCTCATACGTCACGACGGAGTTGTGAGTTCAATCCAAATCGGTCGCTACATTTCCAAGGAGTACTTATGGTCCCAAAACGGACACCGTGTGCGAAAGTTACGCTCAATTCTTCGTACGCCGGCAATCCAAGCGTTCCAAATATGCAAGTGCTCACTCTTTCGAAAAATGGCTAAAATCCCTCATACGTCACGACGAAGTTGTGAGTTCAACCCAAAACGGTCGCTACATTTCCAAAAAGTACTTATGGTCCCAAAACGGACACCGGGTGCAAAAGTTGCGCTCAATTCTTCGTACGTCGGCAGTACAAGCGTTCCAAATATGCAAGTGCTTACTCTTTCGAAAAATGGCCGAAATCCCTCATACGTCACGACGAAGTTGGGAGTTCAATCCAAAACGGTCGTTACATTTCCAAAAAGTACTTATGGTCCCAAAAAGGACACCGGGTGCAAAAGTTGCGCTCAATTCTTCGTACGTCGACAATCCGAGCGTTCGAAATATGCAAGTGTTCATTCTTTTGAAAAATGGTCGAAATCCCTCGTACGTCACGACGAAGTTGTGAGTTCAATCCAAATCGGTCGCTACATTTCCAAAGAGTACTTATGGTCCCAAAACGGACTCCGTGTGCGAAAATTACGCTCAATTCTTCGTACGTCGACAATCCGAGCATTCCAAATATGCAAGTGCTCATTCTTTCAAAAAATTGCCGAAATCCCTCGTACGTCACGACGAAGTGGTGAGTTCAATCCAAATCGATCGCTATATTTCCAAAAAGTACTTATGGTCCCAAAACGGACACCATGTGCGAAAGTCACACTCAATTCTTCGTACGCCGGCAATCCTAGCGTTCCAAATATGCAAGTGCTCACTCTTTCGAGAAATGGCTGAAATCCCTCATACGTCACGATGAAGTTGGGAGTTCAATCAAAAACGGTCATTACAATTCCAAAAAGTACTTATGGTCCCAAAAAGGACACTGGGTGCAAAAGTTGCGCTCAATTCTTCGTACGTCGACAATCCGAGAGTTCCAAATATGTAAGTGCTCATTCTTTCGAAAAATGGCCGAAATCCCTCGTACGTCACGACGAAGTTGTGAGTTCAATCCAAATCGGTCGCTACATTTCCAAAAAGTACTTATGGTCCCAAAACGGACACCGTGTGCAAAAGTTACGCTCAATTCTTCGTACGCCAGCAATCCATACGTTCCAAATATGCAAGTGCTCACTCTTTCGAAAAACGGCCGAAATCCCTCATACGTCACGACGAAGTTGTGAGTTCAGTCCAAAATGGTCGCTACATTTCCAAAAAGTACTTATGGTCCCAAAAAGGACACCGGGTGCAAAAGTTGCGCTCAATTCTTCGTACGTCGACAATCCGAGCGTTCCAAATATGCAACTGCTCATTCTTTCGAAAAATGGCCAAAATCCCTCGTATGTCACGACGAAGTTGAGAGTTCAATCCAAATCGGTCGCAACATTTCCAAAAAGTACTTATGGTCCCAAAAATGGACACCGTGTGCAAAAGTTATGCTCAATTCTTCGTACGCCGGCAATCCCAGCGTTCCAAATATGCAAGTGCTCACTCTTTCGAAAAATGGTCGAAATCCCTCGTACGTCACGATGAAGTTGTGAGTTCAATCCAAATCGGTCGCTACATTTCCAAAAAGTACTGATGTTCCCAAAACGGACACCGTGTGCAAAAGTTACGCTCAATTCTTCGTACGCCGGCAATCCATGCGTTCCAAATATGCAAGTGCTCACTCTTTCGAAAAATGGCCGAAATCCCTCGTACGTCACGACGAAGTGGTGAGTTCAATCCAAATCGATCGCTATATTTCCAAAAAGTACTTATGGTCCCAAAACGGACACCGTGTGCGAAAGTTACGCTCAATTCTTCGTACGCCGGCAATCCATGCGTTCCAAATATGCAAGTGCTCCCTCTTTCAAAAAACGGCCGAAATCCCTCATACGTCACGACGAAGTTGTGAGTTCAATCCAAAAGGGTCGCTACATTTCCAAAAAGTACTTATGGTCCCAAAAAGGACACCGGGTGCAAAAGTTGCACTCAATTCTTCGTACGTCGACAATCTGAGCGTTCCAGATATGCAAGTGCTCATTCTTTCGAAAAATGGCCGAAATCCCTTGTACGTCACGACGAAGTGGTGAGTTCAATCCAAATCGATCGCTATATTTCCAAAAAGTACTTATGGTCCCAAAACGGACACCGTGTGCGAAAGTTACGCTCAATTCTTCGTACGCCGGCATTCCAAGCGTTCCAAATATGTAAGTGCTCACACTTTCGAAAAATGGCCGAAATCCCTCATACGTCACGACGAAGTTGTGAGTTCAATCCAAAATGGCCGTTACATTTCGAAAAAGTACTTATGGTCCCAAAACGGACAACGTGTGCAAAAGTTACGCTCAATTCTTCGTACGTCGGCAATCCAAGCGTTCCAAATATGCAAGTACTCACTCTTTCGAAAAATGGCCGAAATCCCTCATACGTCACGACGAAGTTGGGAGTTCAATCCAAAACGGTCGCTACAATTCCAAAAAGTACTTATGGTCCCAAAAAGAACACCGGGTGCAAAAGTTGCGCTCAATTCTCCGTACGTCGACAATCAGAGCATTCCAAATATGCAAGTGCTCATTCTTTCGAAAAATGGCCGAAATCCCTCGTACGTCACGACGATGTTGTGAGTTCAACCCAAAACTGTCGCTACATTTCCAAAAAGTACTTATGGTCCCAAAACGGACACTGTGTGCGAAAGTTATGCTCAATTCTTCGTACGCTGGCAATCCAAGCGTTCCAAATATGCAAGTGATCACTCTTTCGAAAAATGGCTGAAATCCCTCATACGTCACGACGAAGTTGTGAGTTCAATCCAAAATGGTCGACACATTTCCAAAAAGTACTTATGGTCCTAAAAGGACAGCATGTGCAAAAGTTACGCTCAATTCTTCATACGCCGGCAATCCAAGCGTTCCAAATATGCAAGTGCTCATTCTTTTGAAAAATGTTCGAAATCCCTTGTACGTCATGATGAAGTTGTGAGTTCAATCCAAATCGGTCGCTACATTTCCAAAAAGTACTTATGGTCCCAAAACGGACACCGTGTGCAAAAATTACGCTTAATTCTTCGTACGCCGACAATCCAAGCGTTCCAAATATGCAAGTGCCCACTCTTTCGAAAAATGATTGAAATCCCTCATACGTCACGATGAAGTTGTGAGTTCAATCCAAAACGGTCGCTACATTTCCAAAAAGTACTTATGGTCCCAAAACGGACACCGGGTGCAAAAGTTGCTCTCAATTCTTCGTACGTCGACAATCCAAACGTTCCAAATATGCAAGTACTCACTCTTTCAAAAAGTGGCTAAAATCCCTCATACGTCACGACGAAGTTGTGAGTTCAATCCAAATCGGTCGCCACATTTCCAAAGAGTACTTATGGTCCCAAAACGGACACCGTGTGCGAAAGTTACGCTCAATTCTTCGTACGCCGGCAATCCAAGCGTTCCAAATATGCAAGTGCTCACTCTTTCGAAAAATGGCTAAAATCCCTCATACGTCACGACGAAGTTGTGAGTTTAACCCAAAACGGTCGCTACATTTCCAAAAAGTACTTATGGTCCCAAAACGGACACCGGGTGTAAAAGTTGCGCTCAATTCTTCGTACGTCGGCAATCCAAGCGTTCCAAATATGCAAGTGCTTACTCTTTCAAAAAATAGCTGAAATCCCTCATATGTCATGACGAAGTTGGGAGTTCAATCCAAAACGGTCGCTACATTTCCAAAAAGTACTTATGGTTCCAAAAAGGATTCCGGGTGCAAAAGTTGCGCTCAATTCTTCGTACGTCGACAATTCTAGCGTTCCAAATATGCAAGTGTTCATTCTTTCGAAAAATGGCCGAAATCCCTCGTACGTCACGATGAAGTTGTGAGTTCTATCCAAATCGGTCGCTACATTTCCAAAAAGTACTTATGGTCCCAAAACGAACACCGTGTGCGAAAATTACGCTCAATTCTTCGTACGTCGACAATCCGAGCGTTCCAAATGTGCAAGTACTCATTCTTTCGAAAAATGGCCGAAATCCCTCGTACGTCACGACGAAGTGGTGAGTTCAATCCAAATCGATCGCTATATTTCTAAAAAGTACTTATGGTCCCAAAACGGACACCATGTGCGAAAGTCACGCTCAATTCTTCGTACGCCGGCAATCCAACCGTTCCAAATATGCAAGTGCTCACTCTTTCGAAAAATGGCAAAAATCCCTCATACGTCACGATAAAGTTGGGAGTTCAATAAAAAACGGTCACTACATTTCCAAAAAGTACTTATGGTCCCAAAAAGGACACTGGGTGCAAAAGTTGCGCTCAATTCTTCGTACGTCGACAATCCGAGCGTTCCAAATATGTAAGTGCTCATTCTTTCGAAAAATGGTCGAAATCCCTCTTACGTCACGACGAAGTTGTGAGTTCAATCCAAATGGGTCGCTACATTTCCAAAAAGTGCTTATGGTCCCAAAACGGACACCGTGTGCAAAAGTTACGCTCAATTCTTCGTACGCCGGCAATCCATACGTTCCAAATATGCAAGTGCTCACTCTTTCGAAAAACGGCTGAAATCCCTCATACATCACGACGAAGTTGTGAGTTCAATCCAAAATGGTTGCTACATTTCCAAAAAGTACTTATGGTCCAAAAAAGGACATCGGGTGCAAAAGTTACGCTCAATTCTTCGTACGTCGACAATCAGAGCATTCCAAATATGCAAGTGCTCATTCTTTCAAAAAATGGCCGAAATCCCTCGTACGTCACGACGAAGTTGAGAGTTCAATCCAAATCGGTCGCTACATTTCCAAAAAGTACTTATGGTCCCAAAAACGGACACCGTGTGCAAAAGTTATGCTCAATTCTTCGTACGCCGGCAATCCAAGCGTTCCAAATATGCAAGTGCTCACTCTTTTGAAAAATGGTCGAAATCCCTCGTACGTCACGATGAAGTTGTGAGTTCAATCCAAATCGGTCGCTATATTTCCAAAAAGTATTGATGTTCCCAAAACGGACACCGTGTGCAAAAGTTACGCTCAATTCTTCGTACGCCGGCAATCCATGCGTTCCAAATATGCAAGTTCTCACTCTTTCAAAAAATGGCCGAAATCCCTCATACGTCACGACGAAGTTGTGAGTTCAATCCAAAAGGGTCGCTACATTTCCAAAAAGTACTTATGGTCCCAAAACAGACACCGTGTGCAAAATTTACGCTCAATTCTTCGTACGCCGGCAATCCAAGCGTTCCAAATATGCAAGTGCTCACTCTTTCGAAAAACGGCCGAAATCCCTCATACGTCACGACGAAGTTGGGAGTTCAATCCAAAATGGTCGCTACATTTTCAAAAAGTACTTATGGTCCCAAAAAGGACACCGGGTGCAAAAGTTGCACTCAATTCTTCGTACGTCGACAATCTGAGCGTTCCAGATATGCAAGTGCTCATTCTTTCGAAAAATGGCCGAAATCCCTCATACGTCACGACGAACTGGTGAGTTCAATCCAAATCGATCGCTATATTTCCAAAAAGTACTTATGGTCCCAAAACGGACACCGTGTGCGAAAGTTACGCTCAATTCTTCGTACGTCGGCATTCCAAGCGTTCCAAATATGCAAGTGCTCACAGTTTCGAAAAATGGCCGAAATCCCTCATACGTCACGACGAAGTTGTGAGTTCAATCCAAAACGGCCGTTACATTTCGAAAAAGTACTTATGGTCCCAAACGATCGCTACATTTCCAAAAAGTACTTATGGTCCAAAAACGGACACCGGGTGCAAAAGTTACGCTCAATTCTTCGTACGCCAACAATCCAAGCATTCCAAATATCCAAGTGCTCATTCTTTAGAAAAATGGCTGAAATTCCTCATACGTCACGACGAAGTGGTGAGTTCAATCCAAAACGGTCGCTACAATTCCAAAAAGTACTTATTGTCCCAAAACGGACACCGGGTGCAAAAGTTGTGCTCAATTCTTCGTACGTCGACAATCCAAGCGTTCCAAATATGCAAGTGCTCATTCTTTCGAAAAATGGCCGAAATCCCTCGTACGTCACGACGAAGTTGTGAGTTCTATCCAAAACGGTCGCTACATTTCCAAAAAGTACTTATTGTCCCAAAAAGGACACCGGGGGCAAAAGTTACGCTCAATTCTTCGTACGCCGACAATCCAAGCGTTCCAAATATGCAAGTATTCATTCTTTCGAAAAATGGCCGAAATCCCTCGTACGTCACGACGAAGTTGTGAGTTCAATCCAAAACGGTCGCCACATTTCCAAAAAGTACTTATGGTCCTAAAAGGACAGCATGTGCAAAAGTTACGCTCAATTCTTCATACGCCGGCAATCCAAGCGTTCCAAATATGCAAGTGCTCATTCTTTCGAAAAATGTTCGAAATCCCTTGTACGTCACGACGAAGTTGTGAGTTCTATCCAAATCGGTCGCTACATTTCCAAAAAGTACTTATGGTCCCAAAACGGACACCGTGTGCAAAAATTACGCTTAATTCTTCGTACGCCGGCAATCCAAGCGTTCCAAATATGCAAGTGCCCACTCTTTCATAAAATGGCTGAAATCCCTCATACGTCACGACGAAGTTGTGAGTTCAATCCAAAACGGTCGCTACATTTCCAAAAAGTACTTATGGTCCCAAAACGGACGCCGGGTGCAAAAGTTGCTCTCAATTCTTCGTACGTCGACAATCCAAACGTTCCAAATATGCAAGTACTCACTCTTTTAAAAAGTGGCTAAAATCCCTCATACGTCACGACGAAGTTGTGAGTTCAATCCAAATCGGTCGCTACATTTCCAAAGAGTACTTATGGTCCCAAAACGAACACCGTGTACGAAAGTTACGCTCAATTCTTCGTACGCCGGCAATCCAAGCGTTCCAAATATGCAAGTGCTCACTCTTTCGAAAAATGGCTAAAATCCCTCATACGTCACGACGAAGTTGTGAGTTTAACCCAAAACGGTCGCTACATTTCCAAAAAGTACTTATGGTCCCAAAACGGACACCGGGTGTAAAAGTTGCGCTCAATTCTTCGTACGTCGGCAATCCAAGCGTTCCAAATATGCAAGTGCTTACTCTTTCAAAAAATGGCTGAAATCCCTCATATGTCATGACGAAGTTGGGAGTTCAATCCAAAACGGTCGCTACATTTCCAAAAAGTACTTATGGTTCCAAAAAGGATACCGGGTGCAAAAGTTGCGCTCAATTCTTCGTACGTCGACAATTCGAGCGTTCCAAATATGCAAGTGTTCATTCTTTCGAAAAATGGCCGAAATCCCTCGTACGTCATGATGAAGTTGTGAGTTCTATCCAAATTGGTCGCTACATTTCCAAAAAGTACTTATGGTCCCAAAACGAACACCGTGTGCGAAAATTACGCTCAATTCTTCGTACGTCGACAATCCGAGCGTTCCAAATGTGCAAGTGCTCATTCTTTCGAAAAATGGCCGAAATCCCTCGTACGTCACGACGAAGTGGTGAGTTCAATCCAAATCGATCGCTATATTTCTAAAAAGTACTTATGGTCCCAAAACGGACACCATGTGCGAAAGTCACGCTCAATTCTTCGTACGCCGGCAATCCAACCGTTCCAAATATGCAAGTGCTCACTCTTTCGAAAAATGGCTAAAATCCCTCATACGTCACGATGAAGTTGGGAGTTCAATAAAAAACGGTCACTACATTTCCAAAAAGTACTTATGGTCCCAAAAAGGACACTGGGTGCAAAAGTTGCGCTCAATTCTTCGTACGTCGACAATCCGAGCGTTCCAAATATGTAAGTGCTCATTCTTTCGAAAAATGGTCGAAATCCCTCTTACGTCACGACGAAGTTGTGAGTTCAATCCAAATGGGTCGCTACATTTTCAAAAAGTGCTTATGGTCCCAAAACGGACACCGTGTGCAAAAGTTACGCTCAATTCTTCGTACGCCGGCAATCCATGCGTTCCAAATATGCAAGTGCTCACTCTTTCGAAAAACGGCTGAAATCCCTCATACGTCACGACGAAGTTGTGAGTTCAATCCAAAATGGTTGCTACATTTCCAAAAAGTACTTATGGTCCCAAAAAGGACACCGGGTGCAAAAGTTCCGCTCAATTCTTCGTACGTCGACAATCAGAGCATTCCAAATATGCAAGCGCTCATTCTTTCAAAAAATGGCCGAAATCCCTCGTACGTCACGACGAAGTTGAGAGTTCAATCCAAATCGGTCGCTACATTTCCAAAAAGTACTTATGGTCCCAAAAACGGACACCGTGTGCGAAAGTTACGCTCAATTCTTCGTACGCTGGCAATCCAAGCGTTCCAAATATGCAAGTGATCACTCTTTCGAAAAATGGCTGAAATCCCTCATGCGTCACGACGAAGTGGTGAGTTCAATCCAAAACGGTCGCTACAAACGGACACCGGGTGCAAAAGTTCCGCTCAATTCTTCGTACGTCGACAATCCAAGCGTTCCAAATATGCAAGTTCTCATTCTTTCAAAAAATGGCCAAAGCCCCTCGTACGTCACGACGAAGTAGTGAGTTCAACCCAAAACTGTCGCTACATTTCCAAAAAGTACTTATGGTCCCAAAACGGACACCGCACTCTTTCGAAAAATGGCTGAAATCCCTCATACGTCACGATGAAGTTGAGAGTTCAATCCAAATCGGTCGCTACATTTCCAAAAAGTACTTGCGGGCCCAAAACAGACACCGGGTGCAAAAGTTGCACTCAATTCTTCGTACGTCGACAATCCAAGCGTTCGAAATATGCAAGTGCTCATTCTTTCGAAAAATGGCTGAAATCCCTCATACGTCACGACGAAGTTGTGAGTTCAATCCAAAACGGACGCCACATTTCCAAAAAGTACTTATGGTCCTAAAAGGACAGCATGTGCAAAAGTTGCGCTCAATTCTTCGTACGTCGACAATCCGAGTATTCCAAATATGCAAGTGCTCATTCTTTCGAAAAATGGCCGAAATCCATCATACGTCACGACGAAGTTGTGAGTTCAATCGAAAACGGCCGCTACATTTCCAAAAAGTACTTATGGTCCCAAAACGGACACCCGGTGCAAAAGTTGCGCTCAATTCTTCGTACGTCGACAATCCAAGCGTTCCAAATATGCAAGTGCTCACTCTTTTGAAAAATGGCTGAAATCCCTCATACGTCACGATGAAGTTGTGAGTTCAATCCAAATCGGTCGCTACTTTTCCAAAAAGTACTTATGGACCCAAAACGGACACCGTGTGCGAAAGTTACGCTCAATTCTTCGTACGCCGGCAATCCAAGCATTCCAAATATGCAAGTGCTCACTCTTTCGACAAATGGCTGAAATCCCTCATACGTCACGACGAAGTTGTGAGTTCAATCCAAATCGGTCGCTACTTTTCCAAAAAGTACTTATGGTCCCAAAACGGACACCGTGTGCGAAAGTTACGCTCAATTTTTCGTACGCCGGCAATCCAAGCGTTCCAAATATGCAAGTGCTCATTCTTTCGAAAAAAGGCCGAAATCCCTCGTACGTCACGACGAAGTTGTGAGTTCAATCCAAATCGGTCGCTACTTTTCCAAAAAGTACTTATGGGCCCAAAACGGACACCGTGTGCGAAAGTTACGCTCAATTCTTCGTACGCCGGCAATCCAAGCATTCCAAATATGCAAGTGCTCACTCTTTCGAAAAACGGCCGAAATCCCTCATACGTCACGACGAAGTTGGGAGTTCAATCCAAAATGGTCGCTACATTTCCAAACTGTACTTATGCTCCTAAAAAGGACACCAGGTGCAAAAGTTGCACTCAATTCTTCGTACGTCGACAATCCGAGGGTTCCAAATATGCAAGTGCTCATTCTTTCGAAAAATGGCCAAAATCCCTCGTACGTCACGACGAAGTGGTGAGTTCAATCCAAATCGATCGCTATACTTCCAAAAAGTACATATGGTCCCAAAACGGACACCGTGTGCGAAAGTTACGCTCAATTCTTCGTACGCCGGCATTCCAAGCGTTCCAAATATGCAAGTGCTCACACTTCCGAAAAATGGCCGAAATCCCTCATACGTCACGACGAAGTTATGAGTTCAATCCAAAACGGCCGTTACATTTCGAAAAAGTACTTATGGTCCCAAAACGGACACCGTGTGCAAAAGTTGCGCTCAATTCTTCGTACGCCGACAATCCAAGCGTTCCAAATATGCAAGTGCTCACTCTTTCGAAAAACGGCCGAAATCCCTCATACGCACGACGAAGTTGTGAGTTCAATCCAAATCGGTCGCTACATTTCCAAAAAGTACTTATGGTCCCAAAACGGACACCGTGTGCGAAAATTACGCTCAATTCTTCGTACGCCAACAATCCAAGCGTTCCAAATATGCAAGTGCTCACTATTTCGAAAAATGGCTGAAATCCCTCATACGTCACGACGAAGTTGAGAGTTCAATCCAAAACGGTCGCTACATTTCCAAAAAGTACTTATGGTCCCAAAACGGACACCGTGTGCGAAAATTACGCTCAATTCTTCGTACGCCGGCAATCAAAGCGTTCCAAATATGCAAGTACTCACTCTTTCGAAAAACAGCTGAAATCCCTCATACGTCACGACGGAGTTGTGAGTTCAATCCAAATCGGTCGCTACATTTCCAAGGAGTACTTATGGTCCCAAAACGGACACCGTGTGCGAAAGTTACGCTCAATTTTTCGTACGCCGGTAATCCAAGCGTTCCAAATATGCAAGTGCTCACTCTTTCGAAAAATGGCTGAAATCCCTCATACGTCATGATGAAGTAGTGAGTTCAATCCAAAACGGTCGTTACATTTCCAAAAAGCAATTATGGTCCCAAAACGGACACCGGGTGCAAAAGTTGCGTTCAATTTTTTGTACGCCGGCAATCCAAGCATTCCAAATATGCAAGTGCTCACTCTTTTGAAAAATGGCTGAAATCCCTCATACGTCATGATGAAGTAGTGAGTTCAACCCAAAACGGTCGCTACATTTTCAAAAAGTACTTATGGTCCCAAAACGGACACCGGGTGCAAAA
>NW_019263644.1:379098-380605 GCF_002742605.1 Olea europaea var. sylvestris | reverse complement strand
TTTTCAAATGGATTATAAATCCTAACCTTAGCTGGACATCCCCAAAAAATAAGCCAAATTTGGTTTACATCTTGTCCATAATTCAAACTGTATCTTTATAATAGCTTCACTTGGAAACTCTGTTCAAAATATATATAGCAATTTTCAAAGCTTCACCCCATAAATATTCAAGTTTTCAGAAACACCATTCTACTCAAATGTCCCTGGCAGGGTGTGTTGGGGTACTATTCCACATTCTTGTAAAAATTTTGCAAAATCACCCATGTTTCGACCAAACTCATCATTTTTTTCATTCATAGTATTCACCACCACGATCAAATCTTACAACTTTGATACCTTTTTCCATATTATTTCTCTACTTCCATTTTGAAAATCTTGAATTTCTCAAATGCACGGAATTAATCACTAATCAGGTAAACACATTCATATCATGAGAAATCATCAATAAAGATTATGAAATATTTGATCCCACATATGGTGGAAGACAAATGTCCACTAACATCAGTATGTATCAAGTCCAAAATACTATTACTCCTAGTTCAAACTTTCCTTGTGGACTTAGTTAATTTTCCTCTTATACAATCCACACAAGTGTCAAACTTAGAGAAGTCTAAATGGTGAAGTATCTCAACTTTTACTAATCTTTCCATTCTATCCATCAAAATGTGACATAATCGCTTATGCCACAACATAGATGACGATTCACGAATCAAAGCCTTTTTTTTGATACATTGGTAACACACGAGATTTCACCAAAAGGAGCTGAAGAGAATTTATATAAACCATCATATAAAAGTCAATTCCTAATCAAACGAGAACCATAAATTAACTCAACATTTCCATTACCAAAGTTGAAGGTAAAATCACAAGCATCAAGTTTCGATTTAGAAATTAAATATCGTCTCGTTTGCAGTACAAAAACTATATTTTTCAAAACAATGGTAAAATCGGACTCCAAAGACTACTTCACTATCCTATGATTCAACCTTCACTTGAACTCCATTTTTAACGCTCAAACTCACTTCATTCTCAATTGGCCTCCGTTTGCTTATGAACCCTTGCAAGGAATTCGCAATATAAATATTAGCTCCAGAGTCAAACCACCAAGAATTCAAAGGCACATCTACAAAGGAAGACTCAAAACAAACTAAGGCCAAGAAAATTTTAAAAGTCTTTAGCTCAGATGATATATTTATCATCTTCATAACGTGCTGTCTAGCACTACTTGTACCATCACACCTCATATTCAACAATTTATCCATCAGATCTCCAATTTCGACTTTATCAAACTCAATAAATTTATCTTTTATGACATTCATAAAACCTTTGGCATTTTTATTGTCTGGGATAGCACCCATAATAGAGTACTCTTATCTGTGGGTTTGTCAAGCCTTTTCTTTTCTCCATTGCAAAATCTAAGCCTAAAAAAGCAAGTGCTATTTCTACATTTTGTTTCCATCTCACATAATTATTCACAGTCAAGATTTCAACAGCAAACAATTGACTC
>NW_019263644.1:365113-377026 GCF_002742605.1 Olea europaea var. sylvestris | reverse complement strand
GAAACATGTATGAAAATAAAATTGTTGAAGTTGAGTGGATTGTGTCAATACATATGAAAAATTAGTTTTGAATCAATTACATTAATGCTTGCAAGGTGTTTGACAAAAAGATAATGTGAAAAAGTGGCATTCTATCACTTTTTTCAAAAAAAAGTCACAGTATCTCTTTTGAGCAATTAATTAGATATGGACATGTGAATTTTTGGAAATTTAAATGTACATATTCAAGCCCTAATTTATGGTAATACACATAAGAAAAAAACTTTAAACCAATTGCATTGATACTTGCAATGTGTTTACTCAAAAGAGAAGGTGAGAAAGTAGAGTTCTATCACCTTTCTAAAAAAAAGTCACAGCATCTCTTTGAGCAATTAACCAGGTATGCATGTGTGAGTTTTTGAAAATTTGAATGTACATATTCAAACTCTATTTTCTAGTAATACACATTAGAAAGAAAACTTTAAACCAATTGCATTGATACTTGCAATGTGTTTGCTCAAAGAAGAATGTGAGAAAATGACATTCTGTCACTTTTCTAAAAAAAAGTCACAGCATCTCTCTTGATCAATTAGCTAGATATGTATGTGTGAAGTTTTAGAAATTTGAATATATATATATATATATATATATATATTCAAGCCATATTTTTTGGTAATACACATGAGAAAAAAAAACTTTAAACCAATTGCATTGATGCTTGCAATGTGTTTGCTCATAGGAGAAGGTGAGAAAGTGAAGTTTTGTCACTTTTCTTATAAGAAGTGACATTTTATGACCTTTCTCCAAAACACCATTTATCATTGCAGCAATTAATTGGATGCATACATGTGCTTTTTTGAAAGTTAGAATATACCAATTTATACCTTGTTTTTTGGTAATACATATGAAAAAGAAAACTTTGAATTGACTACATGGAAGCTTGCAAGATGTTTGATCATGAAGAGTGACATTCTGTCACCTTTTTCAAAAAAGTGACATTGTGTCACTTTTCAACGAAAAAGTGACATTCGTTACCTTTCAACAAGAATAGTCACCATTTATCATTGGAACAATTAACCGGATGCATACGTGTGCTTTTTTGAAAGTTTAAACATAGAAATTCATGCCCTGTTATCTGAGAATACATATGAAAATGAAAACTTTGAATCAATTACATGAATGCGTGCAATGTGTTTGCATATGGAGAGGGTGACATTCTGTCACTTTTCTTTAAAAAAAAAAAAAAGGTGACATTGTGTCACATTTTAACGAAAAAGTGACATTCTGTGATCTTTCTCCAAAACAGTCACTTTATCATTGGAGCAATTAACCAGATGCATATGTGTGATTTTCTGAAAGTTTGAACATACCAATTCATACCCTGTTTTCTGGTAATACATATGAAGAAAAAAAAACCCTTTGAATCCACTACATGGATGCGTGTAAAGTGTTTGCTTATGAAGAGTGTGACATTCTATCATTTTTTCTCAAAAAAGTGACATTGTCTTTCTATGAAAAAGTAGCATTCCGTCACTTTTTTCCAAAATAGTCACGCTTAATCATTGGAGTAATTAACTTGATGCATACATGTGCTTTTTTTAAAGTTTGAACATACTAATTCATGGCATGTTTTCTAGCAGTATATATGAAAAATAAAACTTTGATTTACTTACATGGATGCATGTAAAGTGTTTGCTCACAAAGATTGACATTCTGCCACTTTTCTCCAAAAAAGTGACATTGTGTCACTTTTCGATGAAAAAGTGACATTCTGTGACATTTCTCCAAAATAGTCACCACTTCTCATTGGAATAATTAACTTGATGCATACGTGTGCTTTTTTGAAAGTTTGAATATACTAATTCATGTCCTGTTCTCTGATAATATATATCAAAAAGTTATCATTTCTATGTTCAATCACGGTTGGAAGATTATCATTTCTCAATGTTTTAAAAAGTCAATCTCTCTCAAAAGAAACTTCAAAAATTAAAAGCTAGAATTTTTATTTTTGAGCGTGCAGAAAACTTGAGAACAGTCCAACTTAAAAGGCATGATACTTGACGAAGTGAAGAACACCACTCTCTACGATCGAGAAATGAATCGGGAGAAAAGTTCTCAGGAGCATGAATGCTCATAGAAGCAAAAATGCGGGAATTAGATTTTCGAACAGCGAAATTTAAAAGCATTTGATAAATGTTCGATTGAAGGCAAAATGAAAAAGAGAATCGGAAGCAACTAAAAGAAGAATATAAGAGGAAGCAACAGTTAATGGTTGTGAGCGGCAGCGTTATGGCGGCGGCTATTGCCATTGGCATCAGCAAATTGAAAGAAAGGGAGACTATTGAAGTCAAACTGGAGTTGTTAGAAAATAGTTGAAATAGCTGATGTCGTTAATTGAATTCTAACTGATCTAGTCATGAAGGAGGAACGTATTTTATACTGTCCATTTATGATGCATTCTATTTTTCAATTTTCTTATTTTTAGACAGTAATGGGCCTAATTTACCCAATTCTAATTAATGTTTATTTCTGGCCCACATACTTAAAATTACCACATCATATTAATTACAACTCGTAAGGTGTAAAAGGCGCAATTGATCACTTAATAAATTTGGCCAAAACACAAATATCGTTATGAGCCATACATCTAACCCGTAAAATTTGCAATCGAATGTGAAACCCACATATGGAATTATTCCAACAACAATATGAAGTCGAACCAATTAAATTCAAATTAAGGAGCAATTTGGTTCAATGGCAAATGATAACATACATTCATAACTCGAGCTTGGAACCAACTATATAAATATAGGTGGAGTTAAAATTATATTCTAAATAATTAAAAATATATATAAATCTACATTTTGAAATTTCGAAGTGTATAATTTTTATTAATTATCACATACATTACAATAGTCACTAGTACAATTCAACTTAAGTTAGAAACTACCTACTGGAAAAAAATAATAATAATAAAAAATAGAATTCACAGTGCTTACGTCGTGACAAAATCTCGCAAATGCATGATATTAAATACATATAATAAAGTGATGAATCAGATATCGTTTTTATGAGGATTGAGAATTTTGTCGAAGTCAATTAAACCAATATCTACGTGAAACATGCAGATTTTCAAATTAGTAACAACGCTAGAATTTGGAATCCACCCATTTTTCCACATTAAACTTAATTCTATTCAAATTAGTAACAACGTTAGAACTTAGAATCCACCCATTTTTCCACATTAAACTTAATTCTTGTAGTTGAACATACATGACTGGATTTGATATCCCTAATTTGTTTAATTATCTCACTACAATAAAATTTACCTTTAACGCATGCATTATAGGCCGTAAACATTCACATCTCTTTGCAGCATGCATTATAGGCCGTTAATGAACGCTGTAAATAAATAAATAAACTTTTTTAGGCATGCAAACGCATATACTTTTACTGCAAGCTGTAAATATCCATTTGAGTTTTTAAAATTATTTATTTATTTGATTATCAATAAATCTGTAATAATTAAATAACAAAATTAAATATATCATTGCCATATAATCATGTATTCCATAGTTTTGATAAACAAAATATTGAGTGAAGTTCAATACAATATGTCAAAATATACAAGTTATTTGAATAATTGCTAAGAACATCATCAACATACTCAAAAAGTTGCTAGCAATATGCCAAAAGTACAAACTACTACTCCAAAAATAACTTAGTAAAATATTACAAAATAATCCATCCATATCGAAGTTTGCTTCGATTAACAATTTAACTATCAAACCCAAATCACAAAATTAAGTAACAATGGTATAATTAATAAACTTATAGTGAACACGCAAATCAAAAGTAGATCAAGAACTACATTGTCTTTTATCTAAACAAAACCGTAAATAATAACCGATGACAACAAGCAATCACCAAAACCATAAACGTTTACAAGTAAATCATGAGATATCCAAGCGAACAAGTTCCTTATTCCCAAGAAACAATCTTGCTGATTTTAGGATAGGGTAGTTTGAGTCATCAAATGAATATGTTTGAAGGATCATAACCCACAAGGATGATAAAATGAAAATTAGCAAATACACAAAGCAGGGCGCCTAAGAAATGTGGTTTATAAATATAAATTTAACTAATATATGTAGAAGGGAAAATGGCTTAAGAGTAAAATTAAAATATAGATAAAGTATAACAAGGACGTATGAATTCAGAGGCGAATCCAGGGACTTGAGTTAGCACGGGCGGTCGTTGACCATCTACTGTCGGCCGCAATAAAATATTAAGAGTCCTTTTGGTACTCGATTTTTTTTACAAAAAATGCATTTTGGAATAGTGATTTGATGGAAAACGTGTAACTAAAAATAAAAAAAGTTTTGCATTTACGTGTAATATTATTTTATTGAATAATGTATGGATGAAAAGAAAAAATATATTTTGAAAAAAATGGGAATCGAACAAGGCCTAAAGTATAAATATAATAATCATTTTGTTTAAACTAAACATATATAGTTTTGTTATAAAAATAAACAGAACTCATTAAATGCCATTGTTGCCAAGATTTGTATAATTCAAAGGAAGAGTGCAAATTTGAATCTTTAAAATTGTTTACAATAAACCAGTCAAAACTTAACAAATATTATTTTGTTAAATTTAATATCACAATTCAAAGGTAACATAATGGTTAAATTAACAATAATTCTTACTTGAGATTACAAGTTCGAAACTTCATTGTACCTTCCTATTGTATTTTGGTAAAAATTATAGAATAAAAATAATACATAACAAACCATTGACAAGCCCCCGTTGGACACTCATTTTAATCATTTTTACACAGTAGCGACATGACAATTCATGACAAGAGGTCAGAATTGAGTCAGAATGTATTTTTTAAGTGAAATGCCATTGAGAATGGACTGTCTATTTTGCCCTTGGATTTTACTTGGAAATGTACACGTGCCACCCAACACACAAAAATTTAAGGGCATTGATAGGGACTTAAAAATATGGCAACTGTCACTTCCATTTTTTGACGCCATGAGGAATGTATATTGTCAGAATTAATTGAAAGTTGTATTACCTTGGGACCCACAAATGCTTGAAAAGTGAGAAAAAAAATTAGCTAAGAATGGGGCAAACAGGCTGATTTGAACCCAAGACGTCAAGTTTGTTTACACCGGTTCTCACCAACTAAGCTGCAAGGGATTTTTGAAGATAAAATCAATTACCAGAAATATAAGGTAAAATTTAATATATGGTTAACAAAAAAAAAAAATTTCTCCCACCGGATCCAGTTGGGCGGCCGCCCTAGCTGGCCACTACCTGGATCCGCCACTGGCCGTATGATACAGGATTGGCTGCCACATCAACAAAGGAAGAGAGGGATTTATCAATTAAAAGGGCACGTAAGGCACCCACGTGGTTGAAGGAGTATCAATGTTAAACCAAGTATTTTATATTTGTTATTTCTGTTTTTATTTTGTTACAACAAGCTGGACAAGTGTCCAATTGTGAGGCCAAGGGATATTCATATTCCTTTATATATGTAAAGGTTTTGTCGTGAAAGAAAACAAGTAATATATTCAATTTCTTCAATTCCTTCTACTTAGGAGGCGCACAACCTCGAATTGTGCAAAATTTAACGTAACATCTGGTGCTCTCGTTGAGAGGAAACTTGGAGGACAGCCACGGCAGAGCAGACTCGAGCATATGTATCACAAGGTCTTGAGGATTGCCTGAATCATCTGTCTTCACACAATGAACAGTTCAGTTCCTTCGGCAACATTCTCGGGGAAATCAACTTGAAATTGACATCAATGGAAGGTCGATTGGAGCAGAGTTTGAGAAATCCCGTCGTGGATGTATCAGGATCATCCACAACTCTAACACTCCGACGAGAGCAGGCACTAGTGGGCAAAGACAACACCGTGCAACCTATGCAAAATCTGAAGCTCGATGTTCAGCGTTTCAATAGAGAGGACCCACATGGATGGATTTTTAAGGCCGAATAGTTCTTTTATTTTCACGACACTCCAGATCAGCAATGCTTGACTATATCTTCTTTCCATATGGATGCTGATGCACTGCATTGGTATCAATGGATGCATCGTAATGGGTTACTTCCATCCTGGCAGGAATTCCTTAAGGCACTCTTGGTTCAATTTGGTCCGTCGAAGTACAGGGACATCCAAGGTGAGCTAGCTAAGCTTACCCAAACAACCAAATTGGCCGATTATCAATCGAGATTTGAAGCTTTGGCTAATCAAACAACTGGGGTTTCAGCGTCGTTTCTTCAGAGCTGTTTTGAATCAGGGTTGCGCCAAGATATCCAGCGAGAGGTGCGTGCATTGCAACCAAAATCTCTTATACAAGCCGTAAACCTGGCTAAACTGATGGAAGACAAATTTAATGATATGGGTATAAGAAATTTGCCGAGCAAACAGATTCTGATCCCAAACACTAAACCACATCCAAATCCATCCATATTACCTACTCCCAGAATTCCTCCAAGTAATGCTTTGATTAATGTTAAAAGTTCGAATATACCAGTTAAGAGATTGTCTGCAGCCGAAATGGTGGAGCAACGGGAAAAAGGACTGTGCTTTAACTGTGATGAGAAATTTGGAAAAGGGCATAAATGTAAGGCTAAACTTTTTGTATTGATGCTCGATGATGAGGAGATTTTGGATGACAATCAGTTGTTGCAATTGGAAGGGTCCCAAGAAAACGAGATTATTATTGAAGAACTACCACCTGCAATCAGTTTCCATGCTATGGCTGGGCAGCATTTTCCTCGCACACTGCGATTTATAGGGACAATTACAGGACAAGAAATCTAAATTTTTATTGATGGAGGGTCCACTCACAACTTCATCCAAGAGCAGCTAATTCAGCACTTACGGGTTCCCATTCTCCCCTCCAATCACTTCTCTGTATTGGGGAAATGGAGAGTCCATGGCTTGCACAGGGCATTGTCCATCGCTTCCAGTACAGATCCAACAAGATTCATTTTTAATAGATTTCCACATCTTACCAATACGAGGGACAGATGTCGTGCTAGGGGTACAATGCTTGAACCGTTGGGACCGATAGTGATGGATTACAAGGCCCTGACCATGTCTTTTCAGTGGAAAGGACAGTAAATTAATCTCAAGGGAGAGTCCCTCATTGCCCCTACAACCATCCATTTCAACGAACTAAGGAGACTAGTGACAACTAATTAGCTAAGGAGACTAGTCCCTCGTGTTGTTACCAGCTAACTTCAATTGAACAATCTGGAGAAGAGTTAAAAGGCGAGATGACTGAACTGAATGAGGAGATACACAATGTTTTAATTAGAAATTAGAATGTGTTTGAAAGTCCAGTGGCTTTACCTCCTCAACGAGACCATGATCATCAAATTCATATTATACCTGGAACAAAACCAGATTGCGTGCGGCATATAGGTACCCTCACTTTAAAAGGGGCAAATAGAGAAGCTCATAGTAGAAATTTTAAACTCGGGCATGATAAGACCAAGTAACAGTCCATACTCTTCTCCCGTATTGTTGGTGAAAAAGAAGGATGGCACATGGCGGTTTTGTGTAGACTATAGAGCTCTCAGTCAAATCTCCATACCCGATAAGTTTTCGATTCCTACAGTTGATGAATTATTAGATGAGCTCTTTGGAGCCACCATGTTCTCTAAGATTGATCTTCGTGCCGGGTACCATCAGATGACAATGAAGCCTAAGGATATTTATAAATCGGCATTTCAAACTCACGAGGGTCACTATGAATTTGTTGTGATGCCTTTTGGACTCATGAATGTGCCTTCGACATTTCAGTCTGCCATGAACAGCTTGCTCAAACCATTTCTGAGAAAATTTGTGATTTTTTTTTCGATGATATTTTAGTGTATAGTAAAACACTAAATATTCATTCTGAACATTTACAACTTGTGTTGGAGTGCTTGAAAGACAATTCCTGGTATGCTAAAAGAAGCAAATGCAAGTTTGCACAGAATCAAATTGAATATTTGGGCCACATCGTGTAAGCTAGCGGGGTTGCTCCTGAAACCTTCAAGATTCAATCTATGTTATAGTACAAAACACCAGTGAATATTCAACAGCTTCGCAGTTTCCTTAGTCTTACTGGTTATTACCGTCGCTTTGTAAAGAATTATGCAACCATAGCTGCTCCACTCACGTCATTACTTCAAAAATATGCTTTCATATGGTCTCCAGCAGCTGACGAAGCTTTTGAACAGTTGAAATCAGCCATGACTCAGACTCCAGTGCTAGCCTTACCCAACTTCGAGCAACCATTCACTAGAGAAACCGATGCATCAGAGGTTGGGATAGGAGCTGTCTTGATCCAAGCTTCACATCCCATTGCATACTACAGAAAAAGTTAAATTCCAAAATACAACAAGCTTCCACTTATATTCGAGAGTTGTATGCAATTACAGAAGCAGTGGCTAAATGGCGTCAATACCTTTTGGGCAGAAAATTTCTCATCAAAACTAATCACAAGAGTATTAGGGAATCGATGTCACAAATGATTCAAACACCAGAGCAGCATAGGTTCCTGGTTAAATTAATTGGCTTCAACTTTGAAATTGTCTACAACCCAGGAGCCAACAATTGTGTGGCGGATGCTCTCTCTAGAAAAGATAAAGAGAATGTTACTTCGAAAGTGCCAGCAACACTGTTGACATTGGTACATCAGACTAGCCAGCTTTTTGAAGATTTGAAACAGGAGACTAATCAATTACTTGACCTCGTTTGATTACAGCAGGCCATTGCCCAAGATGGTGCAGCTTTTCCTCGTCATCGGATACATCAAGGTTTGATCTGGCACAAGGGTCGTATCTTGGTAAGCTCAGAATCTAACCACAAGCTTTACATCATTCGAGAGTTACATGTGATGCAAGTTGATGCGGACATCCATTTATTATTTATTTTCTATTTGGACTCTTAGTTATATTTTATTTGAACTATTGTTTATGTTTTCGTTATTGGGCTTGTTTAGTGGGTTTGGCCCAAACCCTTCTCTTTAGGGTTTATCTTCTGCTATTTATTTCTGTTTTGTTTCTCATTTGAGACAATTGATGATGAATTAGAATTGAAATATTTTTGGTGGCTTGCAGCCGTTTTCTCCCTCCCCTCTCTTCCCCTGGTTTCTTCTCCTCTTCTCCCTTCTCACTATTTCTCCTCCCCGTTCCTTCTTCTTTCTTTCTTATTCATCCTACATCAACATGACACACCTGTTGGTGGACATAATGGTATATTTCAAACTACTGCTCATGTACAGTCACAATTTAAATGGCCACGCATGCCGGAAGATATTAACCATTTTGTCCAAACATGCCCTGTGTGTCAACGGACAAAATATGAGACTTTGACTCTTGTAGGCACCTTGCAACCACTTGAGGTTCCGGTACAGATATGGGAAGACTTGACTATGGATTTCATTGTGGGGCTTCCGCTATCTCATGGTTTTACATCCATTATGGTAGTTGTAGATCGACTGTCAAAGTATGCCCATTTTGCTTCTCTTCCAACTGGTTTCAATGCTACAGTGGTCGCCAATACATTTATTCAGAATATCTGTAAATTGTACGTATTCCATCTTCCATTATCAGTGATCGAGATCCTATTTTTCTCAGCAAATTTTGGCAAGAATTATTTCTTCTTAGTGGAACTAAGTTGATGTTTAGTAGCGCATACCACCCACAAACGGATGGCCAAATAGAAGTCACAAACAAGGGGCTAAAACAATATCTTCGTAGCTTTACATTTGATCATCCCACACATTGGCATAAGTATTTTCCTTGGGCAGAGTACTCTTACAACACAGGGCATCATTCTTCAATCAAGACTACACCTTTTCAAGTGGTCTATGGTCGACTTCCACCACCTTTGTTACTTTGTGTGAGAAAGGAGTAGAAGAGGAGTAGGGATGGCGCCTAGGCGCCCCGATACATTATATAAAGCTGGTTTTTTCCCTTGCAAAGGAAGAACCCGATTTTAGAGAAGAGAAAAGAGAGAAAGGCTTGGATAGAATTTATCAAGTAAGAGGTTGTTCTTCTTGGGCATAAATTCAAAGTCATTTTTCTTTCTTTGGGATTAACTTGAGGCTTGTTCATGTAATCAACTCCATTGTTCTTCATATATATTGAAAAAATCATTTCTTCCCCAATTTCTTATCTTTCAAGTGGTTTGGAATTTTTTCACATTACAAGTTATTTCTTTCTTGGGCATTCTTGGGAGTGTTGTTTTCCCAACAATTTGGCATCAGAGCATCTTCTTAAATCAGGGTGGTTAAACTCCGATTTTTGGTGGGTTAGCTTGAACTTTGTTGTGACACAAGGTATTTGTGAAGATTCCCAAGTGAACTTTGTTGGTTTATTTCCGGTAAAAAAGTAGATAAATCATGTGTACTAGAGGAACGGTGAAGATTGGGAAGTATGAGATAGAGAAATTCAATGGGAAGAATGATTTCTCATATTGGAGAATGCAAATGAAAAATTTGTTAATTTCTCAAAAGTTGCACAAGGCATTGGTAGGAAAGGAGAAGAAGCACATAGATATGTCTGACGAGGATTATGAAGAGCTAGATCTTGTGGCACGAGCGTCTATCATTCTATGCCTTGAAAGAGATGTTGCTTTCTTGGTTGATGATGAGGAAACGGCGGCGGAGGTGTGGACAAAGTTGGAGACAAACTTCATGACGAAGACTCTAACTAATCAGATCTATTTGAAGTCCAAATTGTATACTTGCAAGATGGATGAAGGTACACCAATTCGGGAGTACGTCAACAAGTTTGATAGGTGCATATCGAACTTGAAGGACATTGATGTGAAAGTAGATGATGAGGATCAAGCACTTCTACTACTTCTTTCATTGCCAAAATCTTACGAGAACTTAGTACAAACATTAATGCTTGTGGGTGATAAACTTGTGATGGAGGACACTAGAACGTCACTTCTAGCGGATGATCTTCGAAAGATTGCAACTAGTGGCATGGCTACCACTGGTAACAAGGAGTAAGCTCAAGGATTGTTTGTAAGAGGTAGAAGCAATGTGCGATCAAAGGGCAAGGGAGAAAAATCTAGATCGAGTTCTAGACCTCTTACGGAAAGGTCTTGTTTCAAATGCGACGAGTTTGGGCATTTCAAGGCGAATTGTACTAACAAAAGGGGTTCGAAGAAGAACAATAAGAACAACAACAACGGGAAGGTGCAAGTCAAGCAAGAGGTTAGCTATGCCTCGGAAAGAGGGGAAAGCGATGAGTGCTACACCATCTCTTGTGATGAAGAAATCTCCGGTAAGTGGATTCTTGACTCTGGATGCTCTTACCATATGTGTCCAAATAGAAAGTGGTTTACTACCTATAGAAGCACTGATGGTGGAACCGTGTTGATGGGTAATAACCATTCCTGTAAAACGGTGGGGTTCGGTTCAATTAGAATCAAGATGTTTGATGGAGTGGTTAGAATATTGATGGATGTTAGACATGTTCCTGATTTGCGGAAGAACCTTATCTCTGTTGGTGCCTTAAACTCCGGTGGTTGCAAGATTGTAACATGGAATGGAGTAAAGAAGGTTGTTCGTGGTTCTTTGATTGTGATGAAGGGTATTCGTGAAGGCAATCTCTATAATCTTCAGGGTACTACAGTTACAGAAGATGTAGCGGTTGGAACAAGTGGAAGTGGTGGAGACCCATGTGAGTGCACTCGGCTATGGCATAGGAGGCTTGGGCATATGTCTGAAAAGGGGCTAGATCTGCTAGTCAAGAGAGGTTTGCTAAAGAACTTGAAGAAGCCTTGCATGGATTTTTGTGAGCATTGCGTGTACGGTAAAGTACACCGAGTTCAGTTCCAGCCAAGCAAACATAGAAGCAGAGGCATTCTTGACTATGTGCACACGGATGTATGGGGCCCG
>NW_019263644.1:357500-364923 GCF_002742605.1 Olea europaea var. sylvestris | reverse complement strand
TGGATTTATTTTTTGAAGCATAAGAATGAGGTATTCGACACTTTCAAGAAGTGGAAAGCAATGGTTGAAAACAGAACAGGAAAGAAATTGAAGACACTGTGATCTGATAACGGTACTGAGTATACAGATGGTGCTTTCAAGGAGTTATGTGGTAAGGAAAGCATTGCGAGATACTGGACAGTTAGAAATACACCGCAACAGAATGGGGTCGCGAAAAGACTGAATCGCACATTTCGAGAGAAATCGATGTGTATGCGATCCTATGCTGGTTTGGACAGAGAATGGTGGGCAGAGTCGGTTGCAAATACCTGCTACATAGTGAACCGGTCTCCACATTCAAGGTTAGATGGAGATGTACCTTACAGGGTATTGATAGGAGAACATGCAGATTATGAGAAACTCAGAATATTAGGATGCACAGCCTACTATCACGTCAACGAGGGAAAGTTTGATGCGAGGGCCAAGAAGGCTATATTCTTGGGGTATGTGGCAGGTGTAAAAGGCTATCGCCTATGGTGTGTAGAGGATTCTAAGTTCATAATCAGCAGAGATGTTATTTTTTATGAGAACTCCATGATAGCTTCGTTGAAAGCTATAGTGCCCGATGGTGATGATGTTGAGACTACAAAAGTCTCAAGTTGTTGACATAGAACTTAGAGATCAACCTGGTTCTAGGCATGTTCAAGAGGAGCATCATGCAGACACTCAAGATGAGAGTGATGATGAGCTTGAACAAGAGGCGGTTCAGCAAGAGAATGTACAGGCACAACAACAACAGCAACTTGCAGATAACTTGGCTTCCTCTAGGCCACGCCGTACTTACAAGCAAGTTCTAAAGTTGGGGTCAGACGAGCCTTTGAGGCACTATGGGCAGACAAATTTGGTTGTGTATGCATTCTCGATGGAGGATGATGCGCCTGCCACTTTCAAGAAAGCTATTTTAAACAACAATAGTGAGAGTTGGTTGACAGCGATGGAAGATGAGATGGAATCACTTCACAAGAACCAAACATGGGAGGTTGTCCAATTGCCCATAGGTAAGAAAGCTATTGGTTGCAAGTGATTGTACAAAAAGAAAGAGGATCCTACCAAGCTTGGTGGTACAAGATTCAAAGCAAGGTTAGTGGCTAAGGGGTTTGCACAAAGAGAGGGAGTTGACTACAATGAGATCTTTTCTCCGTTGGTCAAACACACTTCCATTTGGGTGCTATTGAATATTGTTGCTCATCATGATCTTAAGCTGGAACAACTCGATGTCAAAATCGCCTTCTTGCACGGGGACTTTGATGAGGAAATCTATATGCATCAACCTGAGGGCTACAAGGTTGAGGATAAAGAACGTCAGGTATATCGCTTGAGAAAATCACTATATGGATTGAAACAATCTCCTCGGCAATGGTACAAGCGATTTGACTCCTTCGTGCTAAAGCATGGTTTCTCCAGAAGTGAGTATGACTGTTGTGTTTATATTCGAAAACTTCGGGGAGATAACTATATCTATTTTCTTTTGTATGTGGATGACATGCTTATCGCTTCGAAAAGCAAGGTGGAGATAGATAGGTTGAAATCTCAACTTGGTAAAGAGTTTGAGATGAAGGATATGGGGGCTGCTAAGAAAATACTGGGTATGGAGATTAGAAGAGAGAGGACGAACCGGCGAATGTTCTTGAGTCAGAAAGGCTACATTGAGCGGGTTATTACTAGGTTCGGGTTGCAAGATGCAAAGTCGGTGGTGACTCCATTGGCTCCACATTTCAGGCTCTCTGGTAAACAGTCTCCTACTACAGCGGAAGAAAAGGTACGCATGGATCGTGTAACTTATGCTAGTGCAGTTGGCAGTTTGATGTATGCCATGGTGTGTACACGCCCAGATATTTCACAGGCGGTTAGTGTGGTCAGTAGATTCATGGCGAATCCATGGAAGGCACACTGAGAAGCTGTGAAGTGGATCCTGAGGTACTTAAAAGGTACCACGGATACGGGTTTATGTTTTGGTGGAGATGCATGTCATATAAGTGGATTTGTGGACTCGGATTATACAGGTGATCTAGATAGACGACGATCTACTACTGGATATGTGTTTTGCATACATGGTGCCCCAGTTAGTTGGCGATCGATGTTACAGGCTACAGTGGCTCTTTCTACTACAGAGGCCGAGTATATGGCCATGGCAGAGGGAGTGAAGGAAGCGTTGTGGTTGTGGGGTCTTCTAAATGATTTGAGGATTGAGCAGGATTGTGTGGACTTGTGGTGTGATAGCCAGAGTGCGACTCATTTGGCTAAGAATCAGGTTCATCTTGCTCAAACTAAGCATATCGACGTCAGGTATCATTTTGTGCGTGATGTCATAGAGGAAGGTGATATTTCTCTCTTGAAGGTACACACAAATGAGAACCCAGCAGACATGTTAACCAAAGTGGTAACGGGTAGCAAGTTTCAGCATTGCTTGGACTTGCTTCACATTAGTTCGTGTTGATATACCCGAGTGGGCATGGCCCTTCAGGGCGGGGTTGAAATGAGATGGAGAGTATATGAAGGTGGAGGTGAACTACGGAGGCTTGATCCCGAGTTTTGGGTACGTAGGCAACCATGATTTGAATGGTGCAGCCGATTTTGGTGCTTGCTGCTTCTTCTTGTGTTCGTCCAAAATTTGAGGTCTATCAAATGATGTACGAGGTAGAGAATTGTGAAAAATGAGGAGTAGAAGAGGAGTAGGGATGGCGCCTAGGCACCCCGATTGTTGAATCCAGGCAGAAACCTAGCGCCTAGGCGGCACTCATGGGCGCCTAGGCGTCCCGATACATTATATAAAGCTGGTTTTTTCCCTTGCAAAGGAAGAATCCGATTTTATATAATGTATCGGGGCACCTAGGCGCCCACACATGGCGCCTAGGCGCCATCCCTACTCCTCTTCTACTCCTCCTTTCTCACACTTTGCTCACGTCCAGATACTGTGGAGGGAGCTGTAGAATAAACCTTAAAAAGAAGAGACCAGCTGTTAAGGGAACCGAATGAAGGAATACACTGATAAACATAGACGTGAACAACACTTCAACGTGGGTGATATGGTGTTGATAAAACTACAACCTTACCGGCAGACTACATTATCACAGTAACCTTATACCAAACTCAGCAAACGTTTCTATCGACCGTTTGAGGCACACGTGGGACCTGTAGCATACCATGTTCGCTTTTCGGAACATGTCAAGCTTTATCCTGTGTTTCATGTCTCAGTTTTGAAGCCATTCAAACAGGACACACACATTTATGTGGCCCAGTTATCCACTATTGCAGTTGACAATCATCCTGTCATTAAAACTATTGCTATTCTTCGAACTCGGCATGTGCATATCGGAAAGGATCTCAAGCTGTAGCTACTGGTGCAGTGGGACAGCCTGTTGCTTGAAGACGCCACTTGGAATTCTATGGAAGAATTCAAAGCTCTCTATCCCAATTTTGACCTTGAAGACAAAGTCGTCTCTGAAGGTGTGGGGAATGATACAGGATTAACTGCCACATCAACAAAGGAGGAGAGGGATTTATCAATTAAAAGGGCACGTAAGGCACCTACGTGGCTGAAGGGGTATAAATTTTAAACCAAGTATTTTATATTTGTTATTTCTGTTTTTATTTTGTTACAACAAATTGGACAAGTGTCCAATTGTGAGGCCAAGGGATATTCATATTCCTTTATATGTGTAAAGGCTTTGCCTTGAAAGAAACAAGCAATATATTCAATTTCTTCAATTCCTTCTCTCTTCTACTTAAGAGGCGCACAACCTCGAATTGTGCAAAATTTAACGTAACAATATATGCTAGTATGGGTTTGCAAAATCATACTAAAGGAAAAATTCAAATTAAATAGCCAAGCTACATTGCTATATATTATCTCATCTAAGACAATCTTAGGTTTCCATGGCATACCCAATGACCATTTCTAATGCCTCACTTCTCAAGAAAAATTATGTACAAGCTTACAGATCAAATGATTTTTTTCAAAGGATTAATTTGAAATCACAAACACAGGCTTGTAGATAATTGAATTGTACTTACACACGAAAACACTTTGATTGATACCATAGTAATTAGTAAACATTGAAGATTTCAGAAATCAGAAATGGAGGAAGATCATAAGGGCTTGGCCGAAACATGGAGAAGAAAGGAAAGGAAAGAAAGGAAGAAAAGGAATATAAAAGGAAAGGAAAGGAAAGGAAAGGAAAGGAAAAGAAAAATAAAGAGGGAAAATGAAAATAAAAGAAAGAAAAATTAGTGCATTTTTTACGGTGGGCAAATTATATATGCTTTAAAAAAACTCACTATTTTCCTCTTACATTTTTTATGGTGCGCCAATATGTATGTCGTAAAAATTTTGCTTTTTTTTAGCTTACACTTTTTATAGCATACAGAATATTTACGGGACATATGTATGCATGCCATAAATAATTCATTTTCTAGAAAAAATCACAAATATTTTTTTATCAATCCATACGACACGCTTGAGAATTACGTCATAAATATTAAGCTTTTACGGCATGCCTAAAATGAAAGCTGTAAATACTTTAAGTAATTGATCATTTTTTACATACATTTATGACATGCCGTAAATAGTTTATTTTTATGACATGCTTTATATGTAAACCGTAAGCGAATGATGTAAAAAACTAATTTTGTTGTAGTGATATGTGAGATAGTTAACATATAGGGCTTCTCTAATTGATATTATTCGAAATTCTAAATACACAGTTCATAACAATTTTTTAAAATAAAAGCAACATCTAAAAAAATCTTGCAGTATTCAAAAACTAATTTCATGTAAATAAAATTGTCAAAAAAACCGTTTTGCTAACATGAAATCAATCAAAATGAGTACAACAAGATGAAAGGAAGTTCGCATATTTCCTGTGTTAGTATTTACTTTTTGATCATTTGTATACATCGGTGAGTGGATTTTATTAGACTTGTTATTAATTGCACTATCTTCTTTTCTTTTTCTTTTTCTTTTTTATAATTAAGATGAAACATATCTTTTGCTAGATTAAAGTTGTATGATTTTAAACATTAAAAACTTTAATTACGGTACAGAACCTAACCTAACAGAACATGGATGTCGGTTCGGTTCCATAATTAAATTTCTACTAGATACTGCATTTGCAAAATACTCGATAATTCTTGGTTTGATTTGGTTCTCTTTGTAACCAGACTAAGTACAAGCGTTATTTTATATTACAGACAGTCTTTTTATGTCATCTATCAATAAATTTGAGTTATGTAGAACTCTGTAAAGTTTATGCGGAAATTTCTCTGTACCTGTAGCATTATTCTTTGTTTCACAATAGTGCATTCTCTTTTTCTTTTAAAAAAAATGGACAAATTACACAATATCACATAGTTTAACTTTACATTTCAAAAATCATGATTTAAAGTAATTCTTTCAAAAGTTAGTATCTACACAAAATTACCCTACGCAATACCACCTCACCAACATACAGGGCCTGTGCCTCAGCCTCAGGCCCAAAACCTTAAGGGGCCCAATTTTGCTTCAAATTATTATTATTATTGTTTTTTTTTTGGGGATAGTTTTGGATTTTGGATGTTATTTTAATTTTGTATTGTTTTCGTAAACTTGTAATGCTCAAAATTTTGTGTACATAATTGAAAATGTTATTAGATTTTTACGTAAATTTTTACGTTGATTTCGTCCGGGGGCCCAATTTACGACCTCGCCTCGGGCCTCCATTATCACAGGACCGGCCCTGCCAACACACAACCTGTTGGGAATACACCTCCCAAAGATAGCCCAATAGATCAAACAAGTTGACAAAGTGAAAATTTCCAATATGCTTGAAGAACAAGAGAATGAGGAAGAAATGAATCCAATGGAATATATGATAATCAATGTGTTAGGATTACTTGAACAAGCCTCAAGTTAATCCCCAAGAAAGAAAAAATGGCTTTGAATTTATACCCAAGAAGAACAAACTCTTACTTGTAAAACTCTATCCAAGCCCTCTCTATTTTTCTCTCCAAAAATCGGGTTCTATGAAGGGGAAAAACACCACATATATATAGAATGAGTCGGGCGCCATGGCGCCGAGATAGAACAGAACCATGGGCGCCATAGCGCCCAAAGTGGGCGCCATGGCGCCTGCCTCACTGGTCCAATTTCAGAATTTGGGCGCCATGGCGCCCAATCATGGCGCCATGGCGCCTGACTCCCTGCACTCTTTCAATTCTCCACCTCGTACATCATTTGATCGACCTTAAATTTTGGACGAACACAAGAAAAAGCAACAAGCGCCAAACTCGGCTGCACCATTCAAACCATGGTTGCCTACGTACCCAAAACTCGGGATCAAGCCTCCGTAGTTCACCTCCACCTTCATAAACTCTCCACCTCATTTCAACCCCGCCCCAAAGGGCCATGCCCTCTCGGGCATATCAACATGGATTAATGTGAAGCAAGTCCAAGTAATGTTGAAACTTGCTACCCGTCACCACTTTGGTTAACATGTCAGCTGGGTTCTCATTTGTGTGTACCTTCGAGAGTGAAATATCACCTTCCTCTATAACATCACGCACAAAATGATACCTGACGTCAATATGCTTGGTTCGAGCATGATGAACCTGATTCTTAGCCAAGTGAATCGCACTCTGGCTATCACACCACAAGTCCACACAATCCTGCTCAATCCCCAAATCATCTAGAAGACCCCATAACCACAATGCTTCCTTCACTCCCTCTGCCATGGCCATATACTCGGCCTCTGTAGTAGAAAGAGCAACTGTAGCCTGTAACATCGATCACCAACTAACTGGGGCACCATGTATGCAAAACACATATCCAGTAGTAGATCGTCGTCTATCTAGGTCACCTGCATAATCCGAGTCCACAAACCCACTTATATGACATGCATCTCCACCAAAACATAGACCCGTATCCGCGGTACCTTTTAAGTACCTCAGGATCCACTTCACAGCTTCCCAGTGTGCCTTCCCCGGATTCGCCATGAATCTACTGACCACACTCACCGCCTGTGAAATATCTGGGCGTGTACACACCATGGCATACATCAAACTGTCAACTGCACTAGCATAAGGCACACGATTCATGCGTACCTTTTCTTCCGCTGTAGTAGGAGACTGTTTACCAGAGAGCCTCAAATGTGGAGCCAATGGAGTTACCACCGACTTTGCACCTTGCAACCCGAACCTAGCAATAACCCGCTCAATGTAGCCTTTCTGACTCAAGAACATTCGCCGGTTCGTCCTCTCTCTTCTGATCTCCATTCCCAGTATTTTCTTAGCAGCCCCCATATCCTTCATCTCAAACTCTTTACCAAGTTGAGATTTCAACTTATCTATCTCCACCTTGCTTTTCAAAGCGATAAGCATGTCATCCACATACAAAAGAAGATAGATATAG
>NW_019263644.1:355557-356837 GCF_002742605.1 Olea europaea var. sylvestris | reverse complement strand
GTTGTTGTTGCTGTGCCTGTACATTCTCTTGCTGAACCGCCTCTTGTTCAAGCCCATCATCACTCTCATCTTGAGTGTCTGCATGATGCTCCTCTTGAACATGCCTAGAACCTGGTTGATCTCTAGGTTCTATGTCAACAACTTGAGACATTGTAGTCTCAACATCATCACCACCGGGCACTGTAGCTTTCAATGAAGCTACCATGGAGTTCTCATCAAAAGTAACATCTCTGCTGATTATGAACTTAGAATCCTCTACACACCAAAGGCGATAGCCTTTAACACCTGCCGCATACCCCAAGAATATAGCCTTCTTGACCCTTGCATCAAGCTTTCTCTCGTTGACATGATAGTAGGCTGTGCATCCAAATGTTCTGAGTTTCTCATAATCTGCATGTTCTCCTATCAATACCCTGTAAGGTACATCTCCATCTAACCTTGAATATGGAGACCGGTTCACTATGTAGCAAGCATTTGCAACCGACTCTGCCCACCATTCTCTGCCCAAACCAGCATAGGATCGCATACACATCGATTTCTCTCGAAATGTGCGATTCAGTTTTTCCGCGACCCCATTCTTTTGCGGTGTATTCCTAACTGTCCAGTGTCTCGTAATGCCTTCCTTACCACAGAACTCCTTAAAAGCACCATCTGTATACTCAGTACCGTTATCAGATTGCAGTGTTTTCAATTTCTTTCCTGTTTTATTTTCAACCATTGCTTTCCACTTCTTGAAAGTGTCGAATACCTCATTCTTATGCTTCAAAAAATAAATCCAAGCATATCTAGAATAATCATCAACAAATGTAACAAAATACCTGGAACCGCCTTTGGAAGTGACAGAAGCCGGGCCCCATACATCCGTATGCACATAGTCAAGAATGCCTCTGCTTCTATGTTTGCTTGGCTGGAACTGAACTCGGTGTGCTTTACCGTACACGCAATGCTCGCAAAAATCCATGCAAGGCTTCTTCAAGTTCTTTAGCAAACCTTTATTGACTAGCAAATCTAGCCCATTTTCAGACATATGCCCAAGCCTCCTATGCCATAGCCGAGTGCACTCACATGGGTCTCCACAACTTCCACTTGTTCCAACCGCTACATCTTCTGTAACTGTAGTACCCTGAAGAGCATAGAGATTGCCTTCACGAATACCCTTCATCACAATCAAAGAACCACGAACAACCTTCTTTACTCCATTCCATGTTACAATCTTGCAACCACCGGAGTCTAAGGCACCAACAGAGATAAGGTTCTTTCGCAAATCAGGAACATGTCTA